>NC_139352.1:44431191-44673691 GCF_055883805.1 Amblyomma maculatum
AATGTTCTTGCGCTGTTTCCTATCACGTCAGGCGCGAGGACTTGACGCATTCGAAATGTGATGAAGAAGGAATATGAGGAGGTGAGAAGAAGAAGAAAACCTCATGTCTAAGCTCTTCATTTAGTTTTTGAACAAGCTATTTGAGTGAATAAGGAATTGGATGATGGTTGGTCTCGTCTTCATCGGTAAAAAACACGTCTAAACAGCGAAGCTGCCTCGTAAGAGAATTTGAGGCTTAAAATATGGCGAAGAGGAAGTTTTTATGTGGTTTCAAGAAATTTCAAGAATCGAGGTTTCCTACGCTTTCCAAATTAGCGGGGATCTTAAGCTGCTTCTAGGTAAACGAGCCCAAAACAGAGATGGTGGGTTTGAGGGAAATTTTGGTTTACGATATTTAACAACACTCTACACGACACGTGGTTTACGTCTGGGCCGCTTATTCCGGATGCCGCCCGTGAGAAGCTCGAAAAAGAGAGAAGAGCCCCTCCCCCTCTCCGCCCCCCCCTCCCCTCGTTTTTGTTGGGGACCTTTTGATTGATATTGCAACTGCACGTTTTTTCTTGCTATTGCTCTTCTGCATACTCTTGCGTAATCTTTGCGAGTAAATTTAAAACTCAAAGTTTTCAGAGAGTCGGCCTTACCTCTGGGTCAAAAGCGCTAGGGTGCGAATGACCTCGTTTCAGAACAATTTGCGCATCGGAGTTCGCCAGAAATGAGCACTACAGCACCTCTGTTACATGCTGCCCTATGATTCGGAAGAAGGTAAAGAAAAAAAAAAGTCATGCCTTGATAAAAGAAAGCAAATTATAAGCAAGGACGAAATGGACACTTATGCGAAGAATACTGGTCAAAACTGCTACAAAAGTTCACTTCAGTAGATTATTCGAGGAGTTCCTGCAGATCATCTGGGGGCTCTACCTTACCTCCTCCTCCATCATCCATTACTTCCCCTACTTCCATCTCTTCTTCCAAGATCACCTGGTAACGTGGATAGCGTAGGCTGCCACCTACACGCTGCCTAGCGCTGATGTACACGGTGTGCGTTGTCAAAGACGAGGTTCGTCTCTACTGTCATCAAGCTTTGCCCTGCTGTCTAGACAAACATGGGTTGAAATGGTACCTCAAAGTCTTAAACGTTCGAATTTAAAAATTAAACCTTGTAGGGGACACTTAAGCTCTGCCTTAACGTGTGGTACTCCCTAATCTCTCTCTCACACACACACACGAGAGAGAGAGAGATAGAGAGAGAGAGAGAGAGAGAGAGCCGTAAGGTACGAGTTCGCGTGAAAGGCCACTTGGCATACATATCAATCCCAGCTTACTCGTAAGCCTTACGATCGGGCCTTGCGTAGCCTAGCCGGTAGCGTATCAGCTTGCAACAAAAGAATAAAAGAATCGCAGGTTCGAATCAAGCCTGATACCGAAAATACCTGACATTTTCGCTTAAAGCGAAGAAACTTCTATGTTAAGCCGATTCATTTGAAACGTGCAGCGTTTTAATTCACGTTGCACATCGTGTTTTAATCACTTCCGTGTCGCGCGTGACGTCACGTGTCATGTGAGCGTTGTAAGCTGTTTGCAGTTACTATCCTAAGTCATGTGGCTTAACGTCACAACCCTGCCGACCAATTAGGATATTGGTGACTCGTATCGATTTCCCGCGGAACGCGAGTCTTGACGATATCGCTTAAAAAAAAAAAAAAAAAAAAAAAAAAAAAAAAAAAAAAAAAGAAAGAAAGGAAGCATGTGACTTTCTCGTTGGCACGTCGCGCAAACGCTTTTTGAATGCAGGGAACACGCAAGGTTACTGGGATGCGCACCTATCAAGGAAATGCACGATAAGTCAACAAAAAGTGAAACGTCAAGAGGGCTTAGAATGTTAAAATCAATGTTCACTCATAGACCACAGAAGCATTGCAGTACTGAATTCACAAAGGGCAGAACACGGGCCGCGCCAATTCAACTGTTCTTGCTAAAGCAGAAATATTTGTTCCTCTAGGAGGAGGTATTTCTCAATGCTATTTTTGCTTTGCAATTTGCAAAGCAAAAACAATGCAATTTGTTTTTGCTGGAGCTTGCAGTGGGACATACGGATATGGCCTCTCCTTAAAAAAAAGTTTTTTTTTCATGGAACCTGCTGACTCAATGAGCACCTGAAATGGTTTTGGCAGAGCACTGCATAGGGTGTAGTTGTACGCTTGAAGTGCAAAAAAACAAACAAACAAACAAACAAACAAGTACGCTGATTCACGTATATTTAAGTGAAAACGTTAGCGACAAATAAAATCAGTCTGTATACATAAGGTGTGCCGTCGTCTGAACTTTTGCATGAGTGGTGGGCACCATTAAATTGAAATTACCTTGATCGGGAATCTTCATCACAGTCGCTACTTTAGTTGGGTCACTATCTGATTCACACCGCTGTATCTTCGAGATAATGTGCAGTCTCTGATACCGATGCAATCCGTTACAAATTTTGCTTCGTAGTTTCATACTTTTCTGTGACTACATTGATACCTTGACGATGCTAATACTGCAACACCAAAATTTGCTTGCAGTGCTTTTTTTATTCCAGTTCTCTAAATGCGTTGTTTTTTCTAGTTTTTTAAATATGATTTCCGCTGTATTCTTCCAGCTTATGCCTAACGGTATTCTTATAATTGTGTAGATAAAACCAAAGAAAAACAGCTGGAAATAGCAATTTGTTGCCTTCCAGTGAAAAGAATGTATTACGTATGTGTCCTTAGATGTGTTCGATATTTATAAAACTAGATAATATGCGCCAGTCTCAACTGAGCTACGTCGTCCGCTTATTTCCTCCTGAAGCTCAGCTACAAATCTTTCTTTCAAACCAGCACAGGGTTACAATGGCGAGCCACATTCAGTACAGTGCTAAGTCAAGTTTCCAAACGCCTTTGTTGATTTCAGAGTTAATCGTCAATTTATTTTGTTAGGGTTGCTTTTCTTATAATTGAGGTTCGAAACATGAATGGTTTGTTTTTTCCTTAACTTAAAGCGCTTCGGATCTGATGGTTTTTGAGTTACTGGTTATTGTTTCTCACCTGCGTTATTTGGCGTGCGTAGATAAGTATGCAAAAAAGAAAAGCCCTGCTCGAGCTACTGCTGAAGAGTATATATTCTCTGGACAATATATGTTCAACGGAATTATTACAATCGCCTTACTTGTAATTTGTTGCAACTGTTGTCTGTCCCATCTTTTGCCGCATGTAAATTAGCGGGTCACATGACCTGGCACTTTGGTAGCACGTAGTGTTCTTGGATATCTTGCTTATGGTTCAGTGGGGATAACACCGTGGGAGAATTATGCGTCTGTGATGACAATGTCTGTGAAGAGTCTTCCTCATGTACCAGCGCTTTCGTTCGAATTCCCTCAGGCGAGTAGCGTCTATATAGTTAGTAGCAACAGCTGTAATTCTCAGCTACTTCAGTTAAGCTTTCTATCTAACACTGCTGGTGCACAGGAATCTAATAAAGGTAACAAACCAACAAAAATGACTGTTGATAACAGTCAGAACCACGGAAGGTTCAAACTTAAAACAGGAACTTCGCAAAACCTTGTCCTAGACCACTCTGCGAGAAAGACTTGTTCTATCATGCTTACATGTTTTGTTTATTTAAAAATGTAAATGCACGTTAGGGCAGAAACTGGAGCGGAAAACCGGGTCCGAGTAAAGCAAGCAGCGCTGATCATACAGAGTTGTATAAACTCGTGCTGACAGATCGATATACTGGTGCTGATGAAAGGCTTCCGCAGCCGCTCCCCTCCATTTCCGGCTTCTCAAACGTTTTCTTGCCTCTGTCGAAGCGACGCAAAAGTGAGGAGGAAGTATCAGGAAAAAAGGAAGCCACACGTAAAAATAAGGAAGCTCAAATAATTGACAGGAAATGAGATCGGCTACGCGTACCTGGAAGGAGTTTGTTTGCTTCCGTAGTTTCGACCTAACCCAGGATTTCTCACACTAAAAAAGAAAAGAACGTGAAGTTTTCAACATTTCGAGATATTTTTTCTTTTGTTTCTCACTGTCCGAAGCCCTGGTCGAAACTTAGAGCGCCTAAGCAAACAGCAAGCGATGCAGTACACGCAAGGTCACTGCTCGCGGGCACATTGTTACTTCTTTTTATGAGAATACAGGTAAAATGGGGGGCGCGGACAAGGAGCAACCGGAGACTGGGAGTGCCCGCACATCCGCTCTATTCACGCGGAGAGACGCTTCTTCCGGAAGCTATAGCATAAGTCTTGTGGAGCCGCGTGAGACCTGGGCAGGGCGACGCCTTCCTTGGTCTTGTATGCGTGTTTGCTCGACGGTTCCCCGCGTTGCTAGAACGGGCTTCCTTCGATCACCTACTGTGGGAACGACTGCAGGTTTGAAGTCGCCGGCGACCCCTTCGTGACCTCCGGAAGGAACGGGGGGTCCATCCAAGCGCAATATTTGCTTGGATGGACAAGTCACACGGGAATTCAGGCTTTTTGATAGAATCCAAGGAAACGGGACTTCGTCTCTTGGACTTCATTTGAATTATGGATCATGGATCTTTAGCGACGTTAAGGCGCGTTATGGCTGCCAAGAAGATACGACACGTGCGGCCATGCGGATGCCTATGTTAGAGACTGGTTAGGTAAAGTAATTCGAAATACGATAAGGACAGAAACACCTGATGGAGGTTGTAAATGTGACCTGTTCCATGTGTTTGTGGGAAATAGGTTAGGAAGGATCCTAACCCTGTGAACGACACGTGGTTGTGTTGTTGTTGTGGCTGTAGGAAAAAGAAAAAGAAAATGCACGGGCTTGCTACTGGGTCTGTAGCTGAGCCACCTCCGCTGCCTCATGCGGACAGAAGAGAAAATAGAGAAGAAAGGAAAAGGAGAGGGAGAGAAAGATGCTCGCCGCAACAACAGCCGTCGTCCACCACCACCTAAGCGGTGGCAGGTGCAATGACGGCCTACAACAGATAAAAAATCAGTGGCTGGCTAGCCCCCGCCGCAAGCGGCGTTGACCTACCGTCCCAGCCCCATAGGGCCAGGAACTGCCCTGTGAACGACACGGTTTGCACGTAGTAAGTTGTACCCGAAAACATCCCTTCTTCGCCTGCTGGTCAGGTAACATGCATATTCAAGAGGCCAGGGGATAATAAAGTTATTACGAAGGGCGTCCATGAAAGATTTCTTTTGAACTACTTCAACTGACTGAACTCTGCGAAACGAAACTTGGAACAGTTAACACCAATTTATCCAGGTACCTTTGGACACACTCACTTTTCCTGTCCATTTTTGCAGCTGCAAAGGCATTGCTTGTGAAAATCGACAAGTTGATTGCTTCAGAGGCACCATTGCGGCTTTACAGAAATCAGAGCATCCTCATATGAAAAATGCTTGTTCATGAAGAACGACTATGTCAGTCATTGAGAAGAGGTGAAAGCATAACAGTGCGAGGTTGGGAGAATAAAATGGATACGGTAGAATTTCAAGTTCACAGCAACGTGTATGCAATGTGCAATGTGCGCAGCAACGTGCAATGTGTAGGAATGTGCATGTTTGAAGTTTTGAACCGGGGCGCTGTTTTGCAGAACTTCGGCACGTTTGGTGAGCATGACGCGTATGCCACTCGGGTTTGACGGCCTTCGATGACTTGTACAAATATAAATCATATGGTACGCCGAAGAAATCGTTGTACCCTTTGCCATGAAACTCATGGAGACTATTCTGCGCTGGTTTCAAAGATGTCTGAGCATGACCTTGACTACCGAAGTCTGGACACATGCTTGTTTTCGAAGTGGTGAGTAGAGATGCTTCCTTTGCGTCAAGTGAAGTTTATTGTCTGCTTTACAATCAGGGGCTTATAGCTTTTTTCCTGTGAAGTCATTTGGTTGAAAATACCTGGTTTGCCATTTAGCGAAGACAGCCTTGGGGCATTCAATTCATTCCTGCTTCTGGAAAGGTGTGCGAAGCCGTGGAAACTTGTGAGCTGATACCTTATGCAAATGTTAGTACTGAACTTTTTTTTCGTGCACCCTACACCGGTCTTCGCATTTTCAGTGAGGTCTCCCAAAAGGGTACATGGATTTGTCTCAACATAGCTGCCTTTGCTTACTGGAGGATGTGTTCAACGATGGATAGGGTTCGCCCTGCAATTGACGCCGTTTCCCGCGAAGTCAGTTCATTTCAATTCACAATTGCAGCTCTTGACTACATCGTATTATGAGGAATCGCCCCCTTGATCCTCACACTTCTCATGGAATCTGTTCTTTGATGAGGGGTATATCAAGTAAAGCAACTTAATAACAGCCCTGTATAACATTTCGTCAATTGTCACACATCGCACCATTTGAGGGCATGTCAGTCAAAGCCCTTTGTTAATTGGGAATTACTAATTGGTATGTAACCTATAGAGACAAATAGAATTCCACATTCGCAGTTCCAGCATCTCGCTAGAAAACGAAGTGGGTCAGGGGAAATATTTAGAGAACGCCCCTCGCAGGCTTTGTATCGTACGTTTTTGGTGGAGCTGGCAATACAGACCCGAAACTGAAGAAAAATGGACAGGGGCAGAAAGATGTGCGCCACACAACCGCCGTATTGAGGATGCCTTCCCTTTGCCCTTTTTTCAGTGTTCAGATTTTTTAAAATGATTTTTTCGAGCGCTTCTCTGCTGTGGTAACAACAATTTTGTGCCCTAATTGTTAGGGTAGGGTCCAGACATCGTACTTACGACGACCTTTTCATCAGTTCATTATATTTCTTGCTCGCCACTGGTTATCTCTATGCTATAGCCTAGTCGGAAAATTACATCGCATGTTTAGTTGTCAGTCATGACGACAAAGATCACGGCTACTTATGACCGAAATGGAACAAAGAAACATGAATTGAAAAAAAAAAAATAATCACTCCGAAGTTTGACTGTGGCTCATGGAGAAAGTTTAACTCAGGAAAGAGCTTTGCGGGACAGGGTCAAGCGTTGTCATAAATTATGTCGGGGGAAAAGCGGCCCCGACGAGACAGCCCGTGATGCTTCTTATTAGTTAGGGCCTAGCCTCCGCTTTCACTCTCTGGCGACTTTGGTGTGCTCGCAGAGAGAGAGAGAGAAAGAGTGAGCGGAAGCCTTTCAGGTATGTTTGGTTTTCGGGACGTAACACTTCTTGCGGAGGTATGTTTCCTCCATGACCCGAGTGTTCAAGGGGAAGTGGATGCCATATTTGAGAATTCGGCACAGCTGGCTTTCAAAAAATTTCTTGTGAACCATTACGCCTACTGATATTCCAAAAGCTGTCTATGAAGATCTACTGATATTTATTTAATCCGGCGTTATCACATCTCAGCCTGAATGAAGCATTTATGTCTATTTAAAGCAATAAAAACTAGCGACTACAAGATATGAAAGCTAAGTATTCTTATATAGCTTTCTGTAACTTTTTGATAAGTTGTTGTTTAGCTGGATTGGTGATGGCACGGGGAAGAGCGTTGAGCACTGGTATTCCGAGTCGTTTGGCATTTGAGTGCGCGCAATGATTCTGTCGAAATTTGTGGCGTTATTGCAGTGTGTATTTTTGCATAAAAAGAACGCCTGCAGCCTGACCGATTAGTTGTTCGCTTTTATGTTTAAGTAAAGGCAAGTGCCCATGCCACGATGTATCTAACGAAAGGCGCGTCCAGACATTGCTGGCCTATTAAACAGCTGCTTTGCAACCCGTACTACATAACCACATTCAATAATCTCCGCAAGAATCATTGTTTAGAAAGTATATTTACTGATAATGAATTCTTTAATACCAAGCCAATATGCGCAGAAAAGGCTGCAGTGGCCGGTTTCAATCTCCGCAGCAGCGGCAGAGTTCAATAGCCACTCGGCCATGGGAGGAAAGAAAGGCGGCAAGAAAACATTCCTGATTGCACGAATTGTGAGTGGTGCAGGGAATATAGGCTGGAGGACTATAGGAACTAACTTTCCTCTAGTGCTTTTTTCCTCCAAATTTGTGTTAGACATTATATTACACAGATCACCCCCTACTATTCGCTAAGTACTGCATTATTGAGCGCCTTCATGACGCTACTTCGGTTTCATTATGTGAATGATGTGCAACATCACTTTACTCTCCTTAAAGACCCCGCTTTTTCCCCGCTTTAGGGGTGTTAGATAAGGGGTGGGTTTGCAAAATGAAAGCTTCTAGAGTCCTCGTAAATGTTGCTGGATGTGACCTGTAGTATAACGTAAGGTACAAAAATAACTGCAATGTAATCGCTGATACAAGAAGCTATCAGCAGTGCTGTTTCAAGAGCTGGATTGACAATCAACATGATATAAACTCGAAATGGATGCCACAGTCATTGTTCGGCTGATGAAACCAAATTCAAAACAGCACAAAAAATAAAATAGATACTATTTATCGGTCGCAGGCAAACGCCATTGGATGATCAATGTACACTAATGTCTGTTGCATCGGTTTAAATAAAAAAAAAGCAAAGCAAAATGTGGTGTCTATACTCATTCAACTCACCTAACAGAGAGAGGAAAAAAAGATGCCGATCACGGTTCATACATAGCAGGAAAGGTTGAAGAACAGGACTCTACGCGTGTTCATGCCCTTCTGTGCTTTGTTTTAGACGCGCAAATCGCTCAAGTGGAGGACACTGAAGTGGGCCTTCGCTTGCATGCCAGGAATGAAGAAATGAAAAGGTGAGGCCATATCGACGCCGTATCGCCAAACGAAGAAAGAAAAAAAGTAAGTTCAGGCTCCCTGTGCATTTCTCGTTCTGTGTTTTAGCCCATTCGTTAACCACCGAATTTCGGCTCGACAGGTAAGTATTCACAAGTGTTACGCAATTTTCTCACGGAAAACTTCGACCAGCCTTTGCGGTTTGCTTCAAACGGTGGAAGATCGACGCTACTGTCACCAACCCATTGCCGGGGTCCCAATCGCCATAACAAGCAAAAAGAGGATCCCTTTGTAGAGATCTCTCTTCGTCGGAAGGGACCCCACGCGTTCCACTCTCCGTATTCACTGCGTGCCTTGATGTGCCCACGCTCACGTACCATAAGGCACGCGGTGAATGCCAAGAGAAACGCTTTATACTCGACCAGACCATCGCCGGACTCTCCGCAAGCTGCCCAAACGTCAGCCCAGTGCATGGGCAGGATGCAGAGGTTGGCGAAACCGTGGCGCCAGCAATCGACGCCATAGATGCGGTGTAACGCCTTTGGATCTTCAGGACCATAGCGTAGATATGCACGAAAACCTTGGCTTATGGTGCTTATGTGGGGGTTCGTGTTGGCCAGATCTTTTTGATAGGGTGGTACATATGATGCGGTAGTACCTATAGGGTGATCATATGTAGGTACATATGATATATATATATATACAAGCACATCAATTAAGGGGAAATGAGGGTGCTCGTTATAATACATGAAGGAAAGAAGCCAACAGTCGGCGAGGCCAAGGAAAGCGTTGGGGGTGGTACTTTATGCATTTTTTTTTATTAATGTTTCCTTGGATAAGCACAGAAATTAGTAATATATATATATATATATATATATATATTATCATTATTATATATAACTTTTATTCGCACCCGTTAAAAATTACGGGGAAGAAGCCTTTATCCTAAACCCGATATTCCTCTAACCGTTAACCAGAATCCTTTAGGACTCGGAAGCGGTCAGGGAGAGACCAATGACTTTACGTTAATTTTCTGCTTCGTGATTGAGTAATAAGGTCCCCATGAATCTACGTTTATATTCGGGTCGTTATACGAAGGACAGATCCAGGCCATGTGGACTAGAATTTTGGTAGACCCTACTGATGAGCTTAGACCAGTTGGAAAACTCCGTTGCAAGAAGTGGCTAGCTTTAGTGGCATTTTTCGGGTGATGGATGGATGGATGGATGGATGGATGGATGGATGGATGGATGGATGGATGGATGGATGGATGGATGGATGGATGGATGGATGGATGGATGGATGGATGGATGGATGGATGGATGGATGGATGGATGGATGGATGGATGGATGGATGGATGGATGGATGGATGGATGGATGGATGGATGGATGGATGGATGGATGGATGGATGGATGGATGGATGGATGGATGGATGGATGGATGGATGGATGGATGGATGGATGGATGGATGGATGGATGGATGGATGGATGGATGGATGGATGGATGGATGGATGGATGGATGGATGGATGGATGGATGGATGGATGGATGGATGGATGGATGGATGGATGGATGGATGGATGGATGGATGGATGGATGGATGGATGGATGGATGGATGGATGGATGGATGGATGGATGGATGGATGGATGGATGGATGGATGGATGGATGGATGGATGGATGGATGGATGGATGGATGGATGGATGGATGGATGGATGGATGGATGGATGGATGGATGGATGGATGGATGGATGGATGGATGGATGGATGGATGGATGGATGGATGGATGGATGGATGGATGGATGGATGGATGGATGGATGGATGGATGGATGGATGGATGGATGGATGGATGGATGGATGGATGGATGGATGGATGGATGGATGGATGGATGGATGGATGGATGGATGGATGGATGGATGGATGGATGGATGGATGGATGGATGGATGGATGGATGGATGGATGGATGGATGGATGGATGGATGGATGGATGGATGGATGGATGGATGGATGGATGGATGGATGGATGGATGGATGGATGGATGGATGAATGAATGAATGAATGGATGGATGGATGGATGGATGGATGGATGGATGGATGGATGGATGGATGGATGGATGGATGGATGGATGGATGGATGGATGGATGGATGGAATATAGGAGCGTTGAAACGGGGTGGTAGCCGTTGCGATCAGGCTCGTTTTTTTTTCTTATAGTTTAATTATTGTTTTAGATCGGTTAACTATACCAGCATTCCATTTATTGAATTTTTTGTTTCTAAATTACTAACATTATGTCACTTCTCTGCTTCTAAGCCACCAATCTCGCTAGCTTCCACCGCCGGTTTATTCACTCGACCACTGGTATTTCTAAACCCCAGAGCTTCAGGAAGAGTGACTGCGCCTGCATCGACTTCCGGATGGATACCATTATATTCGAGTATATTATGGAGTATAATAAGAGGAAAGTATACAACAGTTGCATCTTGCCTGTACTCACCTATGGGGCTGAAACGTGGAGGCTAACCAAGAGAGTTCTACTTAAGTTGAGGACAACCCAGAGGGCTATGGAATGAAAAATGGTAGGGGTAACATTAAGAGATAGAAAGCGTGCAGAGTGGGTCAGAGAAATAACTCAAGTTACCGACATTCTAGTAGAAATTAAGAAGAAATGGACATGGACAGGACATGTAGTGCGAAGAGAGGATAACCGATGGTCGCTGAGGGCAACAAACTGGATTCCAAGGGAAGGAAAGCGTAGCAGGGGGCGGCAGAAAGTTAGGTGGGCGGATGAGTTTAAGAAGTTCGCAGGGGTCAAGTGGATGCAGCTAGCACAGAACCGGGTTAAGTGGAGAAATATGGGAGAGGCCTTCGCCCTGCAGTGGGTATAATCAGGCTGATGATGATGATGATGATAATAATATGGTTAATGGTTTTTATGGATTTACCACATAATGCAGATGTGTTATCTTCACGATTAATTTTTTTTTTTGTGGTTATAAATTGTGGCGCCATTGAAGTGGCTAATAAAGGCTATCTGCTATTGCCGCCATTGTTTTCTGAGGAATGACCTGCTTTCTTTTTTATTTCCCCCCTAATAATTCTACGCCTTTCGCGTTTAATAAAATTTTCTGCTGCGTCTCTTCGGCTGATTTTACTTGACAGTTGGTTGTGCATTTGTTGACAATTTGTAAGTTTTCATTTTATAAACAGTTTTCTTTAATAGCAGCAGGCGCCGCCACTATGCATAACCACCCTAACTTTGACCATAAAAAAAACGCCTTTTTTTATACATGGGCATGCGGTAAGTTTCACAAGTAACAGCTGTGCATAGCTTTGGTGTTCAATGCATGCAAAGTGTGTGGTTACATTCCCACTTTCAGGTGTATGCTTTCCACATGTCGCGGTTGTTGTCAGTCCACCCATATACGGCTGGAGCTGGAGGAGGGTAAAGCGTATAGACGACGTGGATAACAGTAATATCGACTATCGAGGCTAACGTCTTTACACAAACAGCTATATATAGAGTACACAAAAGAGATCGTGGCATGCAGGAATAAGGCTAGGTTATTCTTGTTTTACAGTTCAACTCGTGCGAGTGTAATGAAGAAAGCAGAGAAGCAAATCCCCCAAATTATGATATTGAAGAATACATATAGAATTTCATCGAAGCTTCCAGAGGAAAAAAGACACGACAAGCTAGCTAATGATTTTTATAAAAAACACCCTATGTATTATTCATGTCGTACTACATTCACGTGGATGGATTATGCAGGCTTAACACGGAACAGTCTGAAGAAATTAGCTTCGCAGCGAGAGTTGCATAGTCAGACTTTCTCTACCTCGAATGTGTAGTGTTCAGAAATCGCTAAAATAATGCGAATATGTCAGACATATACCTCTCTAAGAAAAAATTGGAGGATTTGGGGGCATAAAAACAGGCAACCACGTGAAGATAAATTCGGATGCGAATTTTGCACAAAGTAGAAACGAACCCAAGTTGAGTTTACAGATGGCGCATATTTAAGTATTACCTTCGAGTTTGAAAGATTGGTCAGAGAAACAAAAAATAAAGACCAAGGTGGCATGCGATGCTCTTGGAACTCATACATCCATCACATATGGTGATGTGACCTTGATGGACCTTGGCCTTAGGTGGCCAGAAGTCAGTAGCTCTCCCAGCGCGTGCAAGAGGACTGTTGCTCGACGGCCCCGTCTGTTCCAATTACTCAGTGCTTAGTGCACTTGGCGACTGAGACAGGGGGTCAGGATTCTATCCCGGTCGTGACAGTCATGTTACGATGGAGGTGGAACACAAAATATGCCCGTGTGCTGTGCGATGTAACTGGATGTTGAAGAATCACACTTATTCGAAATTATTCTAGAGCTCTCCACTACGCGGCCTCTTTCTGTCTTTCTGCTTTCATCCACTTCTTCATCACTTTCCTCACGGCTTGGTGGAGATGCCGACCGAGGTATAGTTACGGTGTTCCTTCTTTTTCCAAGGTTTATTTTAGCTCCTGCGATCGACGACGAGTTTGGGATTTCACCTACTTCCCATGTGGTCCTGCTTGGACTGGCGTACATTTGACCAACTGATTAACTTAAAAAGTGCTGGGGTGGGATTCGAACACAGGACCTGCTGTTTACGAGACAGGAACGCTGTCCATGGGCCACAATAGCTCTCTACTTTTTGTTGCGTGTAAGCAAAACACAGGCATGCTTTAAGCCTTACTTAACCAGGCCTCATTCCGCGAGTTCACCTTACGTAGCCACATCAGCATTCTCCTCTCATTTTAGGAGACCTATACACAAGCATTGAGCAAAGGCTGCCGGACAGGAGGTCGATGTTTCACAGAAGCCTGGAAAGACAGTTATTGACTCTTCTGGAGTAATCGCTGAGTCCTTTTCGGTCTTAGCATCACGAGCGATAATAACACAAGAGAAAAACAAATCCAATTTTCTTAGCCGTGAGCGCGCATTTTTATTGCGAAAGCAATACTACACCAGGTCTAACCATTCGTCGCAGCGTGCCGTGTCCGTGTTCGTGCTCCCAGACCCGGCGGTGCGCCTAACAGAAGAAGTAAAAGAACGCTCGATTACCCGCAGCTAATGCATTCGCTCCATGTTCGGTTCAGCAGCGTTGAAACCTTCTAATCTTTTTTTCTTTTCTTGTGAGCGAACGTTAATACAGCCGGAAATAGACTCGAGTTTTACCATGAGCGGCTACTGTATGGAGGAGGGGTCGCTCATCCCCTGCCGCTGCATATGTCAATTTTCTTTCTACCACTGGAAGGGTTGTTATTTACCTAATCGCTAAGGCTATTTAATGTATGTGCTAGCAATTTAAAAATCCTGTCTCTATACTTTAATGGCAGAAAGTGAAGTGGAACTCAAGAGACTTCTGATGCGCGTACAAGAAGAGAGTGAGAAGTTTGGGCTTAAACTGAACATTAAAAAGACGAAGATCATGGCGTCTTGCCCTATCAAGTCCTGGAGCATCAATGGACAAGAAGTGGAAGCTGTGACAGATTTTCTGTTCTTGGGCGCCAAGATTACCTCGGAAGGAGACTGCAGCCATGAAATTAGGAGACGCCTGCTTCTGTGAAAGAGAGCAATGGTTAGCCTTGACCGCCTAGTAAAGAGCAGAGACATTAGTCTGCCAACCAAGATCCGTATAACCCGTGCTATGGTCTTTCCAGTTGTGATGTATGGATGCGAGAGTTGGACTGTGAAAAAGGCTGACCGCCGAAGAATTGACGCGTTTGAATTGTGGTGCTGGCGAAGACTCTTAAGAGTTCCTTGGACTGCCAGAAGATCAAATCAGTCGATATTGTCGACCATAAACCCTGACTGCTCATTGGAGGGTCAAATTCTAAAGTTAAAGCTCAGCTACTTTGGTCATCTGATGAGAAGAGAGGAGTCGCTGGAGAAAGATTTGATGCTGGGAAAGGTTGAGGGTCGCCGGAGAAGGGGTAGGCAGCGAACGCGATGGTTAGATGGCATTCTCGAGGCATTGCAGATGAAGCTATGTGATGTTAAGAAGATAGTGAGAGACCGGAAAGCGTGGCGTGACATGGTCCATAGGGTCACGAAGAGTCGGACACGACTGAACGCCTGAACTGAACTGAATACACCACATGCGGGAATACTCGTCTACAGGGTGAAAGTATTGGCGAGTGTTCACCTGTGGCAAGAGTGCATTATAGTAATGACTATAAGTGGCGCAATAACAAATTGGCCTCGTGCTAGTGATGATGGCTATGATTAATGGCGCAATGACAAATTCAATCAATGGCAACAGCCTTATAGCTGATGTGCCTTCTTGTCTGCTTGAGCTGCTGCCAAATACTCGCTCTCCTAACCGTTCAGTCCCCTTGCGAAGTTAATTACCAGACTTCTTAAAGACGTCGGCTGGCAGCTTACAGCGGTGACGTAGGTTCCTCTTCAGGAGCTCGAGTGGATAGTACGTTGCGGTGATAATTTGACAGCCATGACGCAAATGCACTCCCCAAAATCCTATACTTCATTTTGGAAGGGCACAGCGCAAAAAAAAAGTTATCATTATCATGAAAAAATTGTATAAAGACGTGTTTCTTTCCAATAAAAATTTAGTTGCGAGCGCTGACTCGCAACTAAATTTTTATTGGAAAGAAACACATCTTTATACAATTTTTTCATGATAATGATAACAAGTATACAGCGCTTGCGCAAAACACATCAGAAGGGGTCAGCAAAAGATATAAAAAGTTATAATCACTGAATGATAGTTTTTTCCGACACGTTTTTTCCCCTCTCCCTTGAAGGTTAAGGAAACGATTAAGAATTTAACTTTTCATATCTTTTGTTGACCCCTTCTGATGTGTTTTGCGCAAGTGCTATATGCTTGTTATCATTATTATTGAAGAAATTGTATAAAGATGTGTTTCTTTTCAATAAAAATTTAGTTGCGAGTCAAAGCTCATGATCGTCTTCTTCCTTTCGTACCGTGTCTTTTTGCGCTGTGCCCTTCCAATATGAATCGATACCAACTCGCCCAATTGTCTATCCTAACTTTCGGCTGATTTTTCTTGCATTTTCCGGATCTGTCATAACTTTTGCAGCTAGGCGTATTGAGCAACCTAAAGGCTTAGAGTACTTTATTGGTCATTATTTAGTCTTTCTTGTGAACACAGTGAAAAACCAGAAAGACTGAACAATGACCAATAAAGTACTGTAAGCCGTTAGGTTGCTCAATACGCCTGGCTGCAAAAGTTGTTATGACAGATGTGCAACATGCAAGAAAAATCAGCCGAAAGATAGGAAAGATAGAGAAACAAGGAGGCTTTTAATGAAACACACAGGTTTTAGACGGCGCAGGTGATTTACATTTCCCTTCATAGCTGTCTGCAGTTCTTCTCAACTGTGACCTCACGGCTATGATGCGAGCACAATAGAGTTCCTTACACTAACTAGAGGGAAAGCTGAGGGCGCTGCACTTCAGCCACCATGGGCGCGCTAAGAATCATGGGCCGGTGTGCTACTTGTTGCGGGACAGTAGGCTTTTCTCGAGTACGTGGAGTGGCGTTACTGCAATGTTTTTTTTTCGTTATCATCATCATCTGAAGGTGCGTACATAGACCGCGAAAGCCATAGTAGCGAAGGCGCAAAAGCAGACGTCGCCAATAAATGGTTTCTGTTTCCCGAAATGCCATTAAAAACTTTCTTAAGTGATTGCACAACCATAAATATTTTCATAACGTTTCTCTGTTTAAAATTTTGCCTACTATGTGCAAAATATTGGTATTTGTGCTGCTCAAAACTAAGCCAATAGGAGAAAGAGCCATTGCTTATATTGGATAAATGTCACACTGACATACTCTTTCTTTTTCTTTTTTCAATTTATAGCCATAATATTGAATGATAGGACATTATTTACGGTAGAACAACGTTTATATTTGCATTAGTTTTGGCCAAAAGTTGTAGTTCTGCACTCGGTAGCTCACCGGCCCATGAGGCTTTGAGCGCCCATGGTGGCTGAACTGGCCGTCTGGAAACTCCATGTAAACTCCCATAGACGGCAGCAAAGCTTTCCCTCTAGGTAAGAGTAAGGAACTCTATGGCGAGCACTAAGTCCGAACCTTTAAAACTTAATCTTTAGCAGTTACTTTGCTCAAAGAACCGTGCGCACGCTACCACTTTCATGGTCCGTCGGCAGGTGTACAAAGACAACAGGCGCAGCGCCCGGTGCTTGTGCGTTCCTCTCATTTACGCGTCACTACACATATAGAGAACTCACTGTCTACATTGTCTTCCCCACTCAATTTGGCGAAAACTGTAGCGCGAACAAGTCGGGGACATGACAGCACAGGACATGTCCCTGTCATTTTTTTCGCGCTCCAGGCTTTGCCAAGACGAGCACAATCCACCAAATAGACCTAAAATCAGCCTTGCTGGTCTTCTACACCTCATGCCTGCAGGTCATCGAGCTTCTTCCGCGCGCGATGGCGCGACCCCTACAGCCTCCAAGCCGGGTAGACATGTGTGATGTTTTGCAGAAACGTGAGCCTCGATTTCGTCAATGACGAGGCAGCAACTAGTGAATTCCGGTTCGAAGCAGTAAGTGACCCGAGTGCTGCGTGCCAACGAACGAGCGTTGCGAGTGGACTCCAGCGTGTAATGCTTGCATAAATACTATAGTGGTGCGCGTGCCGGCGTTGTAGGGTCCACTGTGAACAGGCACCTGTGGCGTTGACGGTCATATTCCTGCTTTCACATCGTAACATCTAAACAGCCTTAAATGTATCAACAATGTTTTTTTTTTTTTTGCTTTCTGGACTAATACCAAGTCCCTTCAGAACAGATTTTCACTAATAGCAAGAAAAAAAGGATGCTGACCAAAAATTCTTACACTCAGATATAAGTGAATTAGGATTTCAAATAATAAAATAATACCTCGGTATGAATCGGAAGGTAGATACTTTAAGGACCAGAAATATAACATGGCTGAACCGTTTTAGGCGCGCCAATCTGGTCGGCGCGAGCATTATGCTTGTACGGGCGTCAAGTCTTCCAGAGCGGCGAGCAACAACTGTCCCTGACTGACCGGATCGATTCAGTGCCTTGTCACCCCGTCCGCATGGCTTCGCAATGCACCCGCGGCTATGTCAGGTCTAATTAAAGATTAATGATCGAGGCGGACTACTGTAGGAATGCTGCCATCAAAGGCCGGAGTACAAATCCTTCGCAACAAACGCGTATGAACCGGCGCTTGGGCAACACTGCTTTCGACAAACAACTAAATGGACACTGTTGTGAAATTAAAAACCCGCTAAGGCATATTTGTCTGTGGTCGTGTTTCTCTTCTTTGCTGGAGTAGTCTTGCGAAAGCTTCTAGCTCGTTTATGTTTTATTTGGGCTGAGATTATAACCCTGTGTTCTCGTTCTGGTCAGTAGCGCTGTTTTATGGTGAGTGGCTGTATAGACTCATAAATTTCGACAGAGCTTCTTACACAGCCAGTACCTCAGCAGTCGTGTAGGCGTTGTCTAACCAGTGTGTAGAAGAGAGATATGTATAAGTACCTGAATATACCATATCTAGAGCGGTTGCTCAGCAATCGTTGTCCTTCACAGGGAAAACGATGTACATGTACATGTGGGAGGGCTCTATATTTTCGTTTTGAAAAGTATGACACGACAACGTCAATAGTTTACGCCTGATCCTTTCAAAGCAAATTCTCGTTCACATACATGCGTACTTTCCCAATCACTCAAGCACTAATTCCTTAATACGTGCTTCTATTATCCTCAGCCCTTCCAAAATTATTTCGTCACTCTATTGACTCTCTACAGACGTTTGCCAGTACGGGAAATATATATATATATATATATATATATAGACATGGATTGCTTGTTAGTAATGGGTCAGAGTTATATTCAAACAGGATGTCACACAACTTTCCCGATTAATTCTACCTTGAAGAGGGACGGTCCACCGTCCGAAACTGTTGGAATAAAATAGATAATCGGATATATATATATATATATATATATATATATATATATATATATATATATATATATATATATATATATATATATATATATATATATATATATATATAGGGAAAAAGGGGGATTCTTTGGGCGTTCTCCGAACTACCTACTCAGGCGAAAGAATGGGGCGTAGGAAAGCAGTGGCCCTACCTTATGTGTATCGCATGGTGCATAATCGGAGAAACGCGGCTCGGCGTTTCAGTGTTGACGTGGTATGCTCAGCACGCCTAAAGCTGCAACGCCTGTGTGCCAAGACAGGGGGAGATATCGAGGAAAGAAAAAATAAAGTGCGATGCTTTAAAACCGGCGGATTCTCCTCCAAACTTCAGAGGGCACAGCGGCTTTCTTCAGGGCAGCATGGCTAATCTTGCCTGGCTTGTGCAGGTTGTTACCCTCGCCCAGCCACCGCTTGATCCGGTAGGGCCTGGGCTGATAGCACAAGTGCAGCTTCACAATGTGCACGTGGGCGTCAAATCATCGGCAATTTTGCCGGGACGACCGACTCGGGATTCAAGTTTCTGTCATCAGATGGCATTACCGGCTTCCAGCGGCTGCGACGTCACCAGACAATGCTTTAGCGCCCGTCCCGTGTGTTTCGCTATGTCCCTGTCTGTTTAGCGCTATGTGGCAAGAAATGCTTTAAAACCTGCGGATTCTCCTCCAAACTTCAGAAGGCACGGCGGCTTTCTTCAGGGCAGCATGGCTAATCTTGCCTGGCTTGTTGTGCAGGTTAGTTTCTACAGTCTTTGCGTTCCAGCGATTATGCACTTATGGTCCTGCCGGGCCTTCAGAAGTGTCTATTTATGCTTGTTGACTGCTGGTACGTTCTCCTACTTCTTATGTGCGGGGATGTTGAGGCCGACTCCGGTCCATCGCAAAGGGACAACTGGAAAATATTCTGGCTGAGCTCAAAGAGATGAAACTAATAAGTCTCGTGATTCAACACTCTCCGCGATACACTCCTATTAAAATTGGACGAGGTTCTGGAATTGTGCAAAGTTAATGAAGAAAGGATACGGCAACTTGAAGAATCTGTGAAATGTTTGGAAAAAGCCCTAGCTGCACAAGATAAAAAAAATGGCATAGCACGAGGATCGTGCACGCCGGAACAATGTCGCAGTGTTCGGTGTAAAAGAAGGTCCAAACGAATCGAGAGGTGATTCAAAAGAAAATATAATCCAGGAAATATGCCATGAAAAACTCGGCGTGTCAGTTAGCTCTGTCGAACGTATCCAGCGAATTGGTAAGCCTCACAAGGATCAACCTCGGCCAGACTTCATTCGCTTGTTTAATTACAACGAAAAACTTGCAATTTTCTAAAACTGTTCCAAACTGAAGAATTCTGGGGTGTCCATGGCTCATGATTACTCATACGCCACACTGCAAAAAAGGAAATAAAACTATGGCAATTCATTGAAGCCGATGGCCAACCTGGCGATAAAGGAAAGTTAGTCCATGACAAACTACTGGAAAAACTACTGATAAGCGACGAACTGTATGCCTGGGACGATGCCAAGAACTGCAGGGTGCTGTTGCGCAGAACGAAACAGCATAATGCCGTTACGCTCAAGGGGTCGTCGGTAAAAAACGATTTTCGATTTATTTGTCTAAATGCGCGAAGCGTGTGCAATAAACAGGAACAGATTGAACATGTTTTACTTTCCTACGATCCTCACGTGGGGGTACTCTCTGAAATATGGCTGCAGCCTGATATACCTGACTTTTGTACTTTCTCGCCTTCATATATACACTTGCTACCGCAAAGGCCGCATGTCGAAGGAAGGCGGTGTTGCAATTTTAGTTAAAAGCGGACTGTCATCTCACGTACTCCCATCAATCAACACTGGTCAAGAAAGCCTGTTGTGCCGAATCGACTTTTATGGCAACACTATCGTTATAGTTGGTGTCTAGGCCTCTTGGAGTTCCCCATGGCTTTATGTTAAAACTGTACGATGAGCTAGAAAGATACAGAAGGAATAAAATGATAATAGCTGGCGATTTTAATCTACCAGATGTAAATTGGAAATCGCTGACTCCAGGCGGACGGGATGTACAGAGTGGAGAAACCCTGCTCGACATCTTACAAACGCATAATCTAAAACAGGTTGTTTTACTCCCCACTCTCGTAACCGAATCAACGGCGTCAGTGTTAGTCTTAATCCTTTGTTCAAGTGACATAACAAATTATGCCACTGAAGTGCGTCACGGAATATCTGACCATAAACTAGTACTTTTCAGTTGTTCCCTCCCGCGCAGAGCTGAGAAGATTGCTTCCAAGTTTGTAACAGTAAAAAAATTTTGCCTTAGCGGATCATCCAAGTATTGCTTCCTATTTAGAAGACTGGCTACAGTCATTTAACACCGAGGATGTTAACACACTTTGAGCAAAGTTTAAGTCTCTATGCCACTATTGTCTTCACAACTTCGTTCCAGACAAGAAAAAGGGGGTAGA
Source organism: Amblyomma maculatum (assembly GCF_055883805.1). NCBI lineage: Eukaryota > Metazoa > Arthropoda > Arachnida > Ixodida > Ixodidae > Amblyomma > Amblyomma maculatum. The sequence continues at coordinate 44,452,353 of NC_139352.1, forward strand.
CAGGATGAACCCGTGGATAACCAGAAAAATAATGCACATCAAACGTAAACTTAAACGTTGCAAAAACAAAAAAGCAGCCTAAAAGCTACACTTTAAATAAAATTGCGTACATCTAGAGAGCGCTACTTTAACCAGACACTTACCCGTTTTGTTACCGAAAATCCCAGTAAATTGTGGCAGTTTCCCTCGAACAAAGCCGATCCAAAGTTTGACAAAATAGTAGTAAATGACTCCCCTGCTACAGACAAAAAGCAGATCGCAGATGCTTTTAATACGTATTTCCAGAGCGTATTTACTAAACCTAATGAGGCGTTCGGCAACCGATCCCCCACTGACTCTCACACGACTATAATTATCAGCAGGGAAGGACTCCTAGAACTGCTATTGCGCTTAGACCCGAATAAATCAGCCGGTCCCGATAAGATTCCCGCTGATTTTCTGAAAACGTACGCTCTAATAATAGCGCAGTTCTTAGTAATAATATTTAACAAGTCTCTTGAACATGGTATTGTGCCAGTTGAATGCAAAATATCCCTCGTGGTTCTGATTTTTAAAAGTGGCAGCCGAATGGAAGTCAATAATTACCACCCAATTTCATTAATTTATTCTTGCTGCAAATTACTCGAACACGTACATACGACATACCTGAATAACTTATTAGAGCAATCAGGGATTCTAACTAATGCTCAACATGGCTTCTGACGAGGATTTTCAACTACAACCCAACTGGTGATCACTGTATGAACTTGCTAAAGCACTTGATGGTGGGGGTCAGGCGGACAGGATTTTTTTTAGACTATTCTAATACCTTCGATAGAGTTTCTCATGATAAGCTGATAACTAAAATGAAAACGATAGACGTTCCGCCCCAAATAATTAAGTGGATTACATCATACTTATCAAACCGGAAGCAATTTGTCGACATCGATGAAGCCAATTCTCACTTCTTAGAGGTCTACTCAGGTGTGCCTCAGGGATCGGTCTTGGGCCCAATAGTACTGTAGGATCGGTACTGTTCAATAGTTATATATTGATCTCGTTAAAGCTGTAGAACCGTCTGTGTGCGTTAAGTTGTTTGCTGATGGCTGTATTCTTCTTAAATCAATCAAAACAGTTGATGATCAGTTCGTTTTGAACTCTAACCTACAGCTGCTAGAAAATTGGTGCGACAAATGGGAAATGGTTATCAACTTCGATAAAACTTTTGCTATCCATGTGAGTAAAAAAATTAACCAATTAAAGTTTGAATACCATATCAATAATAATGCAATGAAAGAGGTAAATGAGTATAAGTATATAGGTGTCACAATATCCTCCTGCATGAAATGGACAAATCACATAGACAATATATGTTCCTCCGCCCGTAAGAAGCTTTGTTTTCTCAAGTCTCGTATATAAATCTATATATCTATAGTAAGCATATAAAGCATATATAATAAGCATATAAATCTATAAATTTGTAGCAAGGCCGAGCCTCGAATATGCTTGCATCGCATGGGACCCTTATACAACAGACGACGTCCAAAAACTCGAAAAAATACAACGCCTTGCAGCTTGCTTTATCTTCACTCGGTATAGGCGCCTAGACTCTCCGTCCGCTGTTTTCTTTTTTTTTTTAATTGGTTAACAGGAAGGGAAAGGCGCAGTATCTGTCACACTTCTGTCTGTGGACACCTGAACCGTGCCGTAAGGGAAGGGAGGAAGGGGGGAGTGAAAGTGGAAAGAGAGAAGGAGGAGCCGTAGTGGAGGGCTACGGAGTAATTTCGACCACCTGGGGATCTTTAACGTGTGCTGACATCGCACAGCACACGGACGCCACTTCGTTTCGCCTCCATCGAAACGCAGCCGCCGAGGTCGGGTTCGAACCGGGGAATTCCGGACAGTAGTCGGGCGTCTTACCACTGTACCACCCCGGCGGGGCATCCGCTATGTTGCACCTTGCAGAATTGGAACCACTGGTAGAAAGAAGAAAGAAAGCCCGTCTCAGATTCTTGCAGTCACTATATTTTTCTCGACTAGGATATCCGACCCGGAAACTATATCGCCAAAGGTTCCACGCGACCTTCACGCCATAAGCACAGCTTCTGTATAGCACCCATTTTTGAACGCACCGACACTTATATAGATATACTCTTTTTTACGCAGTATTGCTATCGCAGTAATATAATTCAACAGAATGTTGTATACCAGAGCAACCATCACGAATGGTAGAGGTGCATGTCCGACGATCGACGAGCACGTTTGCGGCTGTCGCCTCCGCCGAGTTGCTAAGATCTTTTGTCGGCGCAAGTCAGCCTAATGAAGAGCTTATTTCAGTACTATCACGCCTGTGTCTTCTTTTGGTGTGTACGGCCTTGTCACCACTACGTGACATCTGGGGTGGCGCAGTTGTTAATGATTATTTTCAGCATGGCCTCATCATGGCTATTGGGCCTTCACAGTATTTGGAGGAGTAGGATGGCTTATAGACATTGTGATGTGTATGCACTATCTGTATGTGATTATGTTGTTGAACAAGTGTATAAACTAAAACAAATCTTGAAGCAGCAAGACGCTGCGGATGAGGTCTTGAGTCTGGTGAGCGAATTTGTGGTAATGAAAGTCCATTAGACACGGTTGTTAGCCAAGGGGCATGGCAACCACGATCTTCTATTGTTGTACTTGTGGCAATTCATGCAATAAAGAAAAAAACATCTGGGGTGGCGCAGTGGTTAGGGCGCTCGACTACTGTTCCCTAGGACGCGGGATCGAATCCCGGCATCGGCGGCCGCTTTTCAATGGAGGCGAAAAACTAGGAATCCGTGTGTTGTGTGATGTCAGTGCACGTTAAAGAACCCCAGGTGGCTGAAATTTCCGGAATCTTCCACTACGGCGTCTCTCACAGCCTGACTCCCTTTGGGACCGTTAAATCCCAAACCAAACCAAACGAAGAGGTGCATGTGTTCGAACCCCAGTACTACCGCGCACTCACACGTGGTACATGTGATATGAGCTTTTTCATATCAGCGCTTGACTTTCCTAGGTCCCTGCACTCTCTAGCGCAGATGAAAAAGGATATTCCAAACCTGCTCTTGCGTCAATAAATCTCATCACCGTAATCGTTATCATTACGAAATTAGCCCTTATCTCAATAAGCCCACATGCATCTGGTACATAGGTGGAGCCTATACTCGTATGAAAATGAATGAATCCTGAGAGAAAAGGGACTGTTTTGTTTTATGAACCGCTAGAGACTAGGAAGCCCTGCAGCTGGGCTTTGTATGTCATGTGCTCTAGCTACAGTATTTTTTTTTAATTTGTTCTGTTTGCATATTTTTTTACTGTGCAAGCACGAAATGTGTAATTGGCGAAAAAGCCTTTCATAAAACTCCCCTGCCGATAGCGTACAGTTAGGTTCAATCGACTTAGGAATTGAAATGAGTTGTAATTGGATTGGATATAAACAAGTTGCTTTCTAATATGGCTGGTAGATGGCACAGGGGTCAAACGAAAATCTCCCTTATCAAGGTTCTCGAATATTCGAAGCTATAATAAGTTGTAAGAAGTTTTTGTAAGTGTTTGCTGAGGTTGTAAGACGTTTTATGCTGTTGCTTCCCATCATTTTCTTTATGATGGGCAGCTTTGAAAACATCAAAAGGCTCCATAGCACCAACGCTACATAAGTTCTCTCAAAAGGTCTTTTTCGCGTATTCTTTGTGCTAATGGGAAGTCAGCGTTTCTTTTTTGTGCGTTCGTGTTTCCACACAGAGCGACAAAAAAAAAAATCAGTGCTTTCGAAATTGTGATAAAACCATTTAACGTGTACTTATAACAGGCAGGCGTGGATTCATAAATCAACTAAGGTTATTTCTGTCTGGCGCGATTGGCCTCTGTTGAGAGCAAGGAGTCATTCACCATGCCATATTTAGCGATGAAGTGTAGAAGAACCTTTTTATTTCAGAAAAAGGTAAAAAATGAGCACAAAATCTGGGCACAGACCAAGACCAGCATGGAGGAGAAAGGCTCAATAGAAAGACAATTGCGTTCCTTAACATAATCAAATCTGAATAGATATAATAACAAAGAGAACACACGACAAAAAAGTCAACACATCGCTAGAGCTTGCAGAAAAAGAAAGACAAGATGGACATGCTCCAAAATACAGGTAATGCTTTGCAGCTGGTACAGAAATTAAAAACTAAACGGTGCTTTAATGTTCCTCTTTTATGCACAACTTTGTCACAAGTTTTGTGTATTTAGTGACCTGTCAATTATCGTCAGCAGTCCAAATATCACGAAGAGAAAGGAACTGTAGTCCTCACTGTTCTGCTGTCTTATGGTATGCATAAGAAACCAATTCCTGGCATCTTGTGCGTTCTGCGTTGTTCTGGCACCACGACACATAGCAGTAGCTACCGTCGGAAGGGCCTACGGACGGCATGGCAGAATGGTCTGAAAAATTTCAATACACGGACGTGTTATTCCGAATTACCAAACCATATTCACGAGTCGTAGCTATGTTAAACATTATTTTTAACGCAGTAGAAAAATTCTCCGACAAACAGAAACGCTGGCAAAATGACACACGTAATAGGATTTGACTGATTTGACTCTAGATAGGTGTTGACGAAAGGCGCAGGTAGAGTATACTTGGAGTATACTCGAAATATACCAATATGAGCCCTTTCAGGATTTGAAATACGCGCCAATTCAACACCTGCGCAAAAATAAAGCATGCAGTGTGTTTCATCACGAGCATTTAAAGCACGTCACCCATGCAGCTTTGATTACAAAAGCAAGAAGATGGGTGAGGGGCATGAGGGCCAGAGCACGAATGTATAAAGCATGCACTTATTTTGTGGTGCAGCTTAAGGGCAAAGTCTTACGCATTTGTAAAACCCTGACCCCGTTTATTACTCCAACAATTGCGGGCCGATTGTTTTGCTCGTGGTTGTTGTTGTGGCTGTAGGAAGAAGGAAAAGAAAATGCACGGGCCTGTTACTGGATCTGTAGATGAGCCACCTCCGCTAATTGATTTATTTATAGGAAGGGAAAGGCGCGGTAATTGTCTCACTTGTTTTTCTGTGGACACCTCAACCGCCCGTAAGGAAAGGGAGGAAGATGGGAGTGAAAGTGGAAATAGAGAAAGAGGAGCCGTAGAGGAGGGCTACGGAGTAATTTCGACCACCTGGGGATCTTTAACGTGCGCTGACATCGCACGCCTCTTCGTTTCGCCTCCATCGAAACGCAGCCGCCGAGGTCGGGTTCGAACCCGGGCACTCCAACACAGTAGTCGGGCGCCTTACCACTGCACCACAACGGCGGGGCGGCCACCTTCGCTGCCATGTGCGGACAGAAGAGAAATTGGGAAGAAAGAAAAAGAAGAGGGAGAGAAAGACGCGCGCCGCAATAACAGTTGTCGCCCACCACCGAAGCAGTGGCGGGTGCAATGACGGCATACAACAGATAAAAATCGGTGGCAGGCTAGCTCCCACCGCAAGCGGCGGAGACCTACCTTTTCCAGCCCCATCAGAGCCAGGATCAGCAGAAAACACTGCGCCTTCGTCGGTCAATGCATACATTTCCTTGATCACCTAACGCCCGCGCCTAACCTACGAATGACGAACCGTAGAGGACATATCGGAATCGTGGGTGGGCGAACATTGGTTTCAGACTCGCAAATTCATCTCGCTAGGAAAATGTTAAGCCAGCTAATATGAACTACTGTTCAGAAGCAATTTCATTTCACAATGCATACAAATATGTTCCGCACTGAATGTTCTCCGAAAAGTCGCTTTGCTTGAAAACAATGGCAATCCAGCACATTTGACTTGCTGTTCAGAAGCAATTTCATAGTACATAGGTACTACTGTTCAAAAGCAATCTCATTCTATAATGCATACAAATATGCACTGCACTAAATGATATCCCCCGAAAAGCCTCTTTCATCAAAAAGAATGACTTGCTGTTCAGAAGCAATTTCATATTACATAGGTACTACTGTTCAAAAGCAATCTCATTTTATAATGCATACAAATATGCACTGCACTAAATGATATCCCCCGAAAAGCCTCTTTCGTCAAAAAGAATGGTAAACCGGCACTATACTAACTGTTGAGAAGCAATTTAATATTACAATATATGCGAATATTCTCGACACAGAATGAAGTTCTCTGAATCTTTGTCAGAAATATTTTTTTTAAGTTGTAGTTTACAAGCTACTCACATTGTATTTCATTGCCAGCACACAACTGCTATGTTGAATAAAATATATGGTTGACCACATAGAAGGTAAAGGAGTGTGTTTAAAAAAATTCTAGAGAGCACTTTCAACCACCAAAGTGAAGTGAGGCGAAAGCCATTATAGCGCAATGGATCGCAGCGCTCCACTATGGCACCTCTATCTCCCTTTCTTCTTTCACTCCCACCTTCCTCCCTTCCTTTACGGCGTGGTACATTTGTTTGCGAATTGTGACAGATACTGAGCCTTTTCTATCCTGTAAATCATTTTTAAACGCCGCTGATTGATTGATTGATTGAATAACTTTATTTGGTGAGGGTATTCTTCGCGGTTGCTCTTTTTGTAGAGCCTTCAGCTGGTTGGTGGCCCTATTCTAGGGCTTCACTTACTTCCGCCGCCCGTAGAGCAAGCTGTATCAGACCTCATTGGTTTTACAGCGGTCGCTGGCCAGCATTGCATCCAATTGCTCCGCACTAGGGTTTGAATAACTTGTACAACGTCAATCTTTTGGCACGCCCATGTTATGTGTACCATCGTGGGTTTTCCTCCACACCACGGGCATACGTGCGGATAAGCCGTGGGGTCGCTGATGATAATATCTGCCTTTGAATTTGTAATGGCTAAAGCGATGGCTGCCTCCTCAGCCATTGCGGATGTGCGTACACGGATGGAGGCCGAGAAACAATTTCGCCCGAGGTAGAATTGCACAATGTGCTCTAAATATTCTTAATCAGATTCCCTTCCCAGATAGGGACAGTGAATTTATTTGGGTACTGGCACGTTCTGGCAACCCTGGAAGCGAGACGGCTCACCAGACCGCCCGAGGTTAGTCGGCCGGGCGGTGACCACCTCCGCTCTGGGGAGACTTCGCGAGACTTCTTTCTAAAGCTTTCACGCTTGCCTCGCGTCTGTCCGCGTCTGTCCGCGTGGAGCCGAGGGTCCTTGTTTCTTAGCATTGGGGCTACCCTTATCACCCTGTGTTGCTAATTCCTTCAACATCCCGCAGCTCCCCATGGTACCCTAACCTTTTTAGGAGGGCCCTTCCAGTCGTGGTCTGGGTGAGTCGTATTTTCTGCATCTCTAGCAGGGCTTCCTTATGTTCTTCGAAACTGTTATGCAGCCCTAAAACTAAGTGCTTCTTCGTTGACGTCGTTTCGGGGAGGCCTAGCGCCGCCTTGTACGCCGATCTTATCATGGCCTCCGCTTGGGTAGTTTCAGACTGGTTGAGAGCCTGGTAGGGTAGGCTGTGGGTAACACTGCTTATCACCAGACTCCTCACTAGCCTGAGGGTGTCTTCCTCCCTTAGCCCATGTCTTTTCAGTTACTCTTATCATTGTCGCTATCTGTGACGTCGCCGTTTTTAGCAGCGCTAGGGTGTGGGTACTGCGCTGGTTCGACTGTATCCACATCCCCAATATCCGCACCATGTTCTTTTCTGGCATTTTTTCCCCGTGCAGCAGTATCTTGAGACCCGGTTCTGCTGCAATCTGCTCTTTTGTTTTGCTGCCTCTCCAGATTCTTGTCCGCTCCTACTTTTCTGTCGAGCACGACAGCCCTCGCACCAAGATTTACTCTTCTGCGCAGGTGCCCACCGCTTGCAGCCTCTCCTCTTTCTCTCCGAGGGATCCCGTATTAGTCTAAATTGCCATATCTTCCGGATAAATCGCATGACCGATTCCTTCGCTTTTCTCTAATTTTCTGGTCAGCCCTATCATCGCTACATTTAATAGCGGCGGTGAGACGACTGACCCGTGCGGCGTGCCCTTGCTCCTCCTCCAAATACATCATAACCGACTCGCGAGGGGCTTGTCGGAACGTCCAGCAAGGGTGGACTGCTCCCATAGCTTACCGCATATACCAAAATTGTAGTCGATTCGGATCCCACGTACCGATCTCTCGTTTGGGCTCCAGTTCACCAAGGTCTCTAAGGGAATGAGGCAGCCGACGCCGCCGTCCGCGCGCTCTCTCTCTGGGCATTTCCCACGGGACCCGACGCGGACCAGGATTTTGATTTCAGCCCAGTTTACAAATTTAAAGAAATATGTGAATATTACAGATCTACGCATCAAACTCTTCCCACCCCGTGCAAAGGGCTGGGGAAGGCTAACGAGCGGGTGCTCCTGCGCCTGCTCACCAATACAATGTTGTGCCGGGCTACTCTAAAACATTTTGATCCGCACTTCGACGGGCTGTGCTCGCACTGTGGGGAAGTGTCTGATACCTACCACATAGTGTGAGACTGCTAGAAAAACACATCTTTGCCCCCTATCCCCAACCCCACCCGAGATAACTGGGAGGCGGCCCTGTCCAGCTGCTGCACCCTAGAGGCCCAAAAGGTCTTAACGCAGCGCGCCCGGGCTGCGGCAAACGCCAATGTAATGCCTGTCTAGGCATCCCACCTAGTGTATATACCTCTATGTATTACAACAAATGTGTTCACCACCAACCTTGCTGATTATGCGAAACGTTTCGGATTGAATTTCGCCCAGTCACAGCGTGGCCGTCCGGTCCGACAAGAACGCCCTGACATAGTCGTAGATCTTCTTCCCACAGCCGAGCTTCTCAAGTCCTTCGAGGACCGCACCATGGCTCAGGTTGTCAAAGGCACCTTTAACGTATAGAGGCATGACGACGCCCTCGTTTGCCTTCGTTGCTTTCTGGATGACTTCCTCCGTTAGCTATAGCAGGACATCTTGTGTTGATAGTTTCGATCGGAAGCCGAACATTGTTTGGAGAAATAGATCCTTGTCTTCCATGTAATTCTGCAGTCTTTCGGTGACCACCCGCTTATAGAGTTTGCCGAGGCAAGACGTTAGCGAGATTGGTCTCAGATTTTCTACTGCCAGTTTCTTCTCTGGCTTGGGGATCATGACCACGTCCGCGTGTCGCCATTCTTCCGACACCGTACCATCCGCCCAGTTCTTCTTCTTCATCAGATGTGTGAGCTCCTGTATCGCCTCGTCATTCAGGTTCCGAATCACAGCATTCTTAATCTTATCCGCCCCCAAAGCTGTGTTATTATTTTGAGCCTTTCGCCCCGCCGGTGTGGTGAAGTGGTAAGACGGTTGAGATGTCCACAGAAAACAAGTGAGACAGTTACCGCGCCTTTCCCTTCCTATAAATCAATCAATCATACAGCGGCGGTAGCGTGGCAGCTAGTGAAGCTGCGTAGAGTGAGCCAGTAATAAATGTTGAAGAGCAGTCGACTATAGTTTTGCAAATACCTTTCTCCACTCTTCCGTTACAACCCTCGTGTGTCGTTCCGAGTTAATCGCCCTTCACGCCGCGGCAGTTACGGGCCGCCCGCCAAATCGACGTACATCCCGAAAATTCGAGTACAAAAGAAAACATTTTCAAGCCTCTCGACGCTGCTAAGATAGATATCGAGCGTTAGCTCACACCTGTGGGAATTTGCGAATTGATCGCTGACGCCATCTGTTGGCAAAATGTCGCGGTAAATTTGTTCAGCGGTAACCAGTGAGTCGGGTAGGCTGATCATCCCGGTAATCCTGAAAATGGCCTCCGGAGACAGCTGAAGAAGGGGCTGAAACCATAGCCTGCGCGCCATCGAAGGTGCGTTTCGCGGTCAGCGACAGCAATACTGCCATACAAAGTTACAGTCGGGGGTTTGCTGGCTCCCAGGAGAATCAAATATTACACCAATCTCCACTCGCACGAACTACCCAGCTGGTTTTCACTCCGGTGCACATGGCATTCTCGGCAACGAATTCGCCCATTCCCTGGCTCGAGGACTCTACCACCAAGCCGGCGGCACAAAGAAGGGCAGTGTGGTGGTGGCTTGGAGCGGGGAGCATGCAGTGTGGCAAATCTTACAGCGAAATTCTACAGCACTATAGCCTGAGTTGGCAGGCGGCTGCTGCGGCAGCCCCTACTCTAAATTGTAGGTAGGCCGTCTCCTGGCGTCGCCTTCAGATTGGGACATTCCCACACCCGCTCCTGGTGAGTCATATGCTCCCGGAAGAAAGATTAGAATTCTATATAAATTGTGATTCGAGAGGGACCTCGTACAGAATCTCGGATTGCTCCTTTTCTCCCGGGCGCGGCTTAAATCTGACGCCGCAACTTTGCGAGACCGTGCTGCGCTACTGAGACCCTGGGCTCCAACTAGCCGCCATCGAGCTGTCCTGGAACGCCGCCGGCCAACATCTGCTGGCTTCCGTATGAGGCGGGGCCCCCACCATCCGTCCCAAGCTACGGAAAGCCGGAGCTCCCTTCATCCACTAGAGCAAAAAAAAAAAGTTCTGGAGCTGTATGCCGAGTTTGCGTCGTTATCGCAAGTGTCGCTATCTCCCCCACCTCGAGTCACCTGATTGGTGGAAACGCCGGAACATGATGTTGCCACCTTTTCCGGTTCCGTAGTGGCAACACCCGGTTCCGGCGTTTTGGCCAATCAGATGACTCGAGGTCACGTGAGATAGCGACACTTCGATAACGACGCAAACTCGGAATACGGGCCCTGCTCTCTCTTTATTTTGCTTGATCATTTTGGTTCAGGGTTTCATTCTGATTTCTTTTTTATTTTATATGATGTTATGATAATGTGTTCTGCATGAGGCGCAGAACTCTAAAAGCTGAGGCAAACACGTGTTGTAACGGTGAAGTGAATGGTCGATTGCGGCATCACCCCTAACCCGCTGAGTGTGCGCAGTAGGGCTAACAGCCTAAATGTGTCAGCTTAGGTACCACAAGCAAGTAAGTATGTCGCAGTCTTTTGGTAGGCCGAGCTGCACGAAAGAAGTCATATGTGAGGTTAACAATGCAAATGCAGCGTGGCAAATGTAACTACGCCTGGATATACCGGCATATTGCTAAGCATCCCAATGTGTAAAATATTTCCAAGAAAAATAGTCTTTTCTTGCTTTCTTCGAATACTGTTTCTGAAAGTTTCATACAGGCCCGTCACGATGGTGGAGTGGTTAAGATGCCCGACTACTGTGCTGCAGTACCCGGGTTCGATCCCGACTGCCGGAGGCTGCGTTTCAATGCAGGCGAAACGAAAAAGCGGTCGTGTGCTTTGCGATGTTGTAGTTCACGTTAAAACATTGGTGGTGGCTTATCTTGGTTAAGCCTTGATATCAGAAGGTAAAAGTTTCGGCGATGCCATGGCTTAGCTTGTGGTTCCTTGGCGTAGTTGTGGCTTACCTTGTTGTTCACGGTTGCACCTTGTAGATATTCCATGGCTTATCATCACGGTGAAACATTTATTACAGCCGTACATCACATAAGATTAAACTTTATTCCGATTCCACATCATCATCATCGTTACACTTCTGTATAGACATAAACACAGCCCGATCACGGCCGCGGCACTGGCTAAAGGTCAACCGGCGGAGTCGCGGCGGCGGTTGCGGCGGCAGCGACCACCTGCGCCTCTCCTGTGACGTCACGTGGTTTGCGCATGCGCAGCTGTGGATTTTATTTCGAAAACAACACTAGGCCAGATCTAACCGCTTGTCGCTGTGTGCCATGTCCGTGTCCATGACCGTGGTCCCCTGGCAGCAGCTGCCAACTTGGGTCTCCCGTTTCACATGGGACGGCTATGTCGGACTCAGCCTGCCAGGACCCTTGCATTCATGTTACCCCTATAGGCCACTAAGGCACGTTCATACGGCGGAGCACACGTGAGACTCGGAGTTGACTAGCCTAGTGAAGCTTTTCGCTTCAATATCCCCAGGTGGTGGAAATGTCCCCGGAACTCTTCCACATCATGTGGGCGTGCCCCTCCAACCCTCCCTTTGCACTATGGGGGTGTTACTCCCGCATGAATGCGCCACGAGGGGACTAGACGCTACGGCCGCCTTCTAGCCCCGACGTGCCAGCCCTAGCAGACAGAGCTGTGACCCCCAACCCGCGGTGCGAGAAATCGCCACTGCGGCGGGTTCGGGCCAGAGGGGACAAACACTGAGTTGCGTACTCGAACAAGAGTTTATTGCACTGCTCGAGTACACGGCAAAGGAACAGCAATTAAGAACAACCACCGTGTAGCGAGCGAAAGCCGCGTACGGGGGTGAAATAACAACCACCTAATAGGGAAGCGCGTCAAGTAGGTGAGAGGAAGTGTCTGCTCACCTGACACAGCTTCTCGCTCACATCCCGTTGCGGTGCCTACGGTCAGTGTGCGATTCTCGGTGACGGCGGTGGTCTCCTCGGCGGAAATCATGAACCGCGCGCGTGCGCGCCCATTCGCCGAAGAGCCCCAGCGAGTTGCTACAGTCGCGCTCCTCGACACGGAACGGGAGAGGAGGTCTCCCGGTTACGCCGGCAGGAAAGAGGGAAGCCCGCGGCAGCGTCGCCGCAGTCCCGGGAGGCGGCGGGGGGTGGCCAGCGTGCCCTCTCCTCCGCCAACCTCTCTGCCAGCGCGCGTAATCACGCGTGTTAATTACGCGCGGGCGTTATAATGGAGGAAGGGGATTGTGAATCCCCACATCCCCCCCTCCTTAAAACCGCCGTACGGCTAAAAGTAGTCACGTTCACCGAGGGATATATCGAGGGGGCCGGCTAAACGCCGTTTAACTTTTAAACACAAGGAAAACCGTTTAAACCCAAAGAAAAGTGCCAATATATAAAAAGTTGCAGACAGCTCACAGCCACGGGTATCGGAGGGGGGAGGCAAGGCCGACGACCACAGGAGACGACCTTGGAGCCGGGGGCACACGTGCGGCGGCCGCAGGTCCCGCTTCTTCACCGTCACTCGGCCAGGCTTGGAAGTGTCGATGGCTGCAGGCCTGCTACTGCATTCATCGTCGGTCAGCCAGGGCAGCCTGCCGGGGAACGGTTAGGAACTGCGTCTTCGCGTTGCGTAGCATGCTGCAGGCCCCCCTCAGCGGGTCGTCCGCTCGCTCCCGGTCGGCCTCTTTTCCCTCCGTCGTTGACGCCGCCGATGGCGAGGGCAGCGGGGCGCCAAGCTGCTCCTGCTGGTGAAGCCACGGCCGCGAGCACCGAACGGCGCCGAGGCGGGCTCTTTGCTGCAGCTTTCGTCGTGCTGGACGCAGGGGCCTGTTCCACGAACTCCGGCTGGCTCGCTCCGTAGCCGACCGGAAACCGTTTGTCTTGGCCCGGTTGACGGTGACAGCAGGCCCTGGCTACGGGAACGCCACTCCTTGGACGGCCTGCTCCTCGATGCTGCAACGGTCGTCGTGGCCTCCGCCGGCTCCCCTCCTTGCTGGCTGCAATGCTGTCTTTTCCCTAGTTACATTTTTTTTTTCTTTTTTCAAATCTACCCCCGCTCGATCTTTTCCAAGAGAAAGCGCGTGCTTGCTCTGGAAGTAAAATGCGCTGAATATTAACAGAGCGTCCCATCCATATTCAGCACAAGAAATTACTCCCTGCGCATTGGTCAGAGTACGTCTGCCGTGGGCGCAAGTCGTAACGAGGCGCGATGCTCGAAATCCCAAGCCTTGCCTCTCGCTGCAGCTGCCTGCTGGTGGGGGAGTGCGTCCTCCTCGGGCCACGCAGCGGGGCTCGGATTGCGGTGCGCTTTGTGAAAGTCTAGCTCCGCCATCTTTGCTTGCAGCTCTGTCGCGCGTCGGCGTGTGCCCAACGCAGCAACCGTGGCGTTGTTGCGAACTTATGGAGCAAGTTTTACCCATTCGACAACGTCACCATGCACATCACTAGGCAGCGAAATGACACAACCTGAAGAAAAGTCTTGGGGCCGTTCGCATGCTCAGCGATGCACATGTGCGATATAGCTCGTCTCAGCGTGACCAACCTCGAAGGACTCAGTGTATCCTTCGCGTGGGGAAAGGATTGCGCAAGGTGCTGTAGTACTGACGGCAGAGATCCAACGCGCTCACAGCAATACAAGCTGTGTAGCGCCCGCACAGGCAGCAATACCAGCGTGCCCTTATGTGCGCCGCGGCCGCGCCGCTCGGCTCCCAGAGCCCGTCGAACACTGGTCGACAAAATAAAAGAAAAAACAGGATCCTACCGCTTTCCTAAAGCTCCCTTAAGGCTGACTAGGCTCCCCACTGCTCTGATGGAATTAAAACGGTCAGCACTTAAACTCGGAGAAGCCGGGTAGGCCGGCCCTTCTCTGAGGCTGCGAGCCATCGCGACGAACTGGCTAACGGGCGCGGCAGAAAGGATAGTAATAACACTTCTCATGCCATCAACGTGCGCGTGCAAAAATACATACGCTACAACGTTGACCGTCCTCACGTAGAGCATGGTAAGTCAAAACACTACGAGAGAATGCCCATCACACCAGCGTCCGCGCGTCACCCTGCTACAGAGCGGTGGAGTCGTGTGAGATGACATCCTGCCCTCGCAGATAATTACAAGATCACAGTGGCTAGCGTCAGCTCCTGATCTCTCGCAATAATAACAGTTAAGGTGGTTTTGCTTGCTTGCCGTTGTGCAATCACCACTGCAGTATTAGAAGATACTGAAAAGTCAGTCCTGCTCACTGCCATGGCTAGTCTATGTGTGGCGTCGTACACACGCAGACACTCGATTTGTCACACCTCTGGCCCCACGTTCGGGCGCCAAAATATGGGGGTATTACTCCCGCAAGAATGCGCCACGAGGGGACTAGACGCTACGGCCGCCTTCTAGCCCCGACGTGCCAGCCCTAGCAGACAGAGCTGTGACCCCCAACCCGCGGTGCGAGAAATCGCCACTGCGGCGGGTTCGGGCCAGAGGGGACAAACACTGAGTTGCGTACTCGAACAAGAGTTTATTGCACTGCTCGAGTACACGGCAAAGGAACAGCAATTAAGAACAACCACCGTGTAGCGAGCGAAAGCCGCGTACGGGGGTGAAATAACAACCACCTAATAGGGAAGCGCGTCAAGTAGGTGAGAGGAAGTGTCTGCTCACCTGACACAGCTTCTCGCTCACATCCCGTTGCGGTGCCTACGGTCAGTGTGCGATTCTCGGTGACGGCGGTGGTCTCCTCGGCGGAAATCATGAACCGCGCGCGTGCGCGCCCATTCGCCGAAGAGCCCCAGCGAGTTGCTACAGTCGCGCTCCTCGACACGGAACGGGAGAGGAGGTCTCCCGGTTACGCCGGCAGGAAAGAGGGAAGCCCGCGGCAGCGTCGCCGCAGTCCCGGGAGGCGGCGGGGGGTGGCCAGCGTGCCCTCTCCTCCGCCAACCTCTCTGCCAGCGCGCGTAATCACGCGTGTTAATTACGCGCGGGCGTTATAATGGAGGAAGGGGATTGTGAATCCCCACAGCACCTAACCCAAACCTCACCCGGAAGAACTGGGAGGCGACCCTACTCGCCTGCTCCGACCTGAAAGCCCAAAAGTCGTTGGTCAAACGAGCAATGGCGGCAGCGGAAGCCACTGGGGCCCTTACTAGGGACTCTATCTAGTGTATGTGAGGGGAAGGGCACTAAGCCTGACACTATGGCAACCTCCATGTAACTCCGTCATTTTAATATCCAGGTAGAAAGAGAGGAAGAAGATGGTTTACATGGTATGAAGGAGCACTGAACAAGGGTAAAATACGCCTCAGTTCGCAGGTCGAGCCAATGCTTCGACAAGTGGACTTGTCATCTGCCCAAACAAAGGGTGAAACGTTGGCTCGACCTGCGAACTGAGGCGTATCTTTTTTTAATAGACGTTTTCACCACCACCACCAGGTAGTGGAAATTACTCCGGAGCCCTCCACTACGGCACCTCTTTCTCTCTATCCGCTTTAACTCCCATGTTCCAAAAAGAAGAATGTTTTCAAATAGCAGCAATGTACGTGTGTCGAAAAATACGTCAGGGAAAGAGGCCTCGCCTGCTCAACGGAAAAGTCCGAGCTCCTGCGAGCCAGACGAGGAAAACGGATGGAAGAGAGTCTCAACGTCATCCTCGAAGGGCAAGAATTACCGGAAAGTGAAAAGATTAGGATTCAGGGAATGTGGGTGCAAAGCAACCAAGATGCGCCCACACAATCGGCCTCTTAAAACAAGCAACCACGCAAGCTGCCAGCATGATTACCCGAGTATCGCAAAGAAGCGGCATGAGGGAGGGGACATGATCAAGCTAGTTAAAAGTCTCGTGATCAGCCGAGTCACGTACTCCATTCCGTGCTGCAACACCACCAAGAGTGAAAGGCTCGGACCTCAAGGAGGTCACTAGCGCGTCGGCACGGGACTGCACGGTAACCGAAGGAGAAATGGCTGTTGCTCTAGCGGCCGCGGAGGGCTACCGGGCAAACAAACCCTTGACAATTCTCACAGATTCGAGAAAGGCATGCCGTAACTTCGCCCACGGCAGAAAAGGCCACAGAGCGCTCCAAATTCTTTTTCGACCGGGCCTACCTAAGAACCAATTACACCCACCATTTTCTGGATACCGGGACACACCGAGATTGAGGGTAACCAAAGGGCCGATGAAGTAGCTTGTGAGCACACGAACCGAGCGCTTCCCAACGCGGACCCGGATATCTTCATGAGGGTAATTCCGAAGAATTTTGTATCCTAAATTATTAAGAAAGGGCGAGAATAAAATACCCTCCTCCCCACAACGTCTTAAATCAACAGGAAGCAGTCTACTGGCGGAAACTGATAATTGGAACCTTCCCTAATTTACACATCTTAAGTAAAATGTTCCCCAACCAATACAGGGACGTTTCTCCATGGTGCGGTGCTATTCCCACCCTATATCACATCCCTTTGGAATGCGATAGAAACAAAGCTTTCCACAAACTAGAAAATCAGAGTGCGGAACAGTGGGAGAGTATGCTCTCCAGCGGCAACCCAATCCTCCAAAGTGGACTGGTCATCCATGCCCAGCGAGCAGCAAAACTCACTGGTGCCCTGGAATAGGGGCGCCAACCCTGTGAGACAGAGCCACGCTATCGCCGCAAAAGAAGATGGAGGAACTCTGTCGGCAATACCTCTAAAGTAGAACAATAAAGTTTCTCCTATCCTACCCCATCCCTTCTCTTACGGCGCGGGTCAGGTGTCCATGGAACAAGCGTGCCAGATACTGCGCATTTCCCTTCCTGTGAATCTATTATTAAATTTTACATACCTACTCTCAGCACCTGATTTGGTTTGGTTTGCTTTGGTGGGATTTAACGTCCCAAAGCAACTCAGGCTGTGAGAGACTCCGTAGTGGAGGACTCTGGCAATTTCGACCACCTGGGGTTCTTGAAAGTGCACTGACATCGCACAGCACATGGGCGCCTTGCTTTTCGCCCCCATCGAAAAGCGGCCGCCGAGGCCAAGATTCGATCCCGCGTCCTTGGGAAGAGTAGTCGAGCGCCATAACCACTGCGCCACCCCGGCGTTTGTCGAACTTTAGTGTCCTTTTGTTATAGTTGGGATGACCGCACACGTATGCGAACTCTAGGAAGGCAAGTTAGACAGTACTGAAAATGGAGATGGTAACCGTATATTCCGCCTTCTCGAAACTGCTAGGCTGTAATTATGAAACTATATTACAACAAACGTTGTTGTTGTTGTTGTGGCTGTAGGAAGAAGGAAAAGAAAATGCATGGGCCTGCTACTGGCTCTGTAGTTGAGCCACCTCCGCTGCCTCGTGCGGACAGAGGAGAAAATAGAGAAGGAAAAAAAAGAAGAGGGAGAGAAAGACGCGCGCCGCAACAACGGCCGTCGTCCACCATCACCGAAGCGATGGCGGGTGCAATGACGGCCTACAACAGATACAAAATCGGTGGCTGGCTAGTTCCCACCGCGAGCGGCGTTGGCCCACCGTCCCAACCCTGTACGGTCAGGAACTGGCACCAGGACCTGCTCACACAAACGCGTTCAGGTTCTGTTGGTTCATGCAGTTTAACGTCCCAAGGCGACTCAGGGTATGAAAGACGGCGTAGTGAAGAACTCCGGAAATGTCGACCACCTGCGGTTCTTAAACGTACACTGACAGCGCACAGCACGCGGCGCCTTGACTTTCGCCTGCATCGAAAGCAGTCGTTGAGGCCGAGATTCGAACGCGCATCTTCGGGCACAGCAGTCGAGCGCCCTAACCCCTGCACCACCACGACGGCAATGTGCGTTCAAACAGGAAATGACCAATACCCAAATTCTCTTTGTTTATCGCGCTTTATTTACTACGCACAAATCAAAAAACGATATGGGAAACACATGCCATGTCTAGCTACGTGTGCCCTTGATATTTGCATAAATTATAGCAATGCCCCTTAATACCGGAACACTGTATTGGAAGCATCTGTTCGCGCCTAATTGGTGACGCAGCATTTGGACCTCGTCTGCAAGCTGAGCCGCTGGCTGGTTGTTCATTATGTCAATATGTCGTCTTCTACCTGGAGGCTTCAGAACATAACCAAAAATTCTCCTTGCCAGATACCTCATCTGCCGTTGTTATGGTGTCAATCTTTTCATAGCGTTCAGTTAGATTCATCACAGAAGATCGAGC
The DNA here is from genome assembly GCF_055883805.1 of Amblyomma maculatum. Classification (NCBI taxonomy): domain Eukaryota; kingdom Metazoa; phylum Arthropoda; class Arachnida; order Ixodida; family Ixodidae; genus Amblyomma; species Amblyomma maculatum. The sequence goes on from NC_139352.1 coordinate 44,470,934, forward strand.
GTTAGTGGCTACTGAATTGCCCCTCTTTGCCGGAACGTACACTAAAATAGCTCGCGTCCTTAAAGAGAGGCTTGAGTTCAGACATTCCAACGCAGCATGGAAGTTAGCGCTTCCAGTGGATACACCTTCTTATCTGGAGCGGTACTTTTCTTCTTCCAAGGCGACGGACACCGGTAGTGTGCGGTGGACCAAGAGCATTGCCACAGGCGTAGCGTTCGCTGGCTGTCGTGATGTCTTTTACAACGGACTGCTCGGCTAAAAAAAAAAAAAAACAGCATAAGGGTTAAAATTCGACCTAGGTAGTATCTCTTCCAGCGACATGCGCAGAAAGCAAGATTATCAGGCGTACCTGCAGTGTTTCTGAGCCATGGTCATTTTTCCTGTTGACCATCTGCAGTTGCGGTAGCGGCTGAGGGTAGATCCCTACAAAGTCCGTACCCGACGCCTCTAACCCAGCTGTACGCCCCATGACAGTCGCGCCAGTTGCTGCAGACAACGCATGGCAAGCGTTTGCACGAGGCACCTTGGAAATCTTAGCGAAATCAAAGGTATCTGCAAGTGCCTGAGAATCCGCGTCATTTTTTCGGCCTTCTTGCTGTGTTGTGATTAGGCTTTGGATGATGGTATTAGGGGCAGCATCCCGGCAGATCTTTCTTTAAGCCGCCGCCGGTACGGTCGCTTCATCTTCAGCAGCTCTTATCCTCTTCCTTTCAGACGACGTAACATCGTTTGAGAGCGGCTGTATGGGCTGCTTTCTTCTCCCATCCAATGGAACGCTGACAGCTTCGGTAGCGTCCTTCCGATGCTCTAGCCTCGAAGGCATGGGTACGCTAGACGATGTCGATGTTTGACCTGGGCACGAAGCGACCGATATCTTCATGACTAGACCTGTAGCTTCTGCGGGTCTCGCAGCATGAAGTCTCAACACTGTAAGGCTTAGGCGCGAGGTCTTCGTAAAAGTGGCTGTGTGCACGATCAGAACTTGGCTGCTCTGTCATCACAGCCGGCAAGTGACAGGGTTCTTCTTTACTAATAGAGAACACTCATGATGATGGTGATGATGATGATTTTGATCAAGTATCTCTCACAGCATGGCGGGGGCGCTGCGCGCACTAGCTATTCACGTCAAATAAAGTAAAAGAAACAAATCACAGGCACACAGAGGGCGCGTGAGACTTGAACCTACGGCACCGGTTGTCACTATAGTGTCATTGCGAATTTCTGTTTCTTCTGGTGTTTTCCGGGGCACGTATCCGAGTAAGCCATCACTACTAATGATGATGCAGTGGTGGTCGGCCCTTTTGCAGGGCCTGACCCCCATAACTATATGACTCATGACAAACTACAATAACTCACAAAACCATGACAATGACGACATACCCTTTATGTACAATGTCATACACATTCAGACATGTACATCATATGACTTCATATCATGCGTTACATTTTGCTTCCACATTTTGCGGATACAGTTGGTGCCAACCTACCAAGGCATTCGTTTTAATAACGACACGAACCGAGTTTTGCGTCTATATAATCCAGAAAAGCAGTAACGCTGCAGTAAAGAGAGCAATAATTGGTTTACAGGAGAGGGAAGGCACCATATCTGTCACACATTTTTCCGTGGGGTGCACATGAACCTCGCTGTAAGGAAGGAAGGAAAGAGGGAATGAAAGAAGAGAGACAGAGGTGCATTGCTGATGACGTCGGAGTAATTTCAAACCCATGGGGTCTTTAATATGCACTGATATCACACAGCAAATGGGCGCGTTGTTGTTGAGGCTGTAGGAAGAAGGAAAAGAAAATGCACGGGCCTGCTGCTGGCTCTGTAGCTGAGCCAGGGCGCTGCTTTCCGAGGAAGAAGGAAGGTGCAAGCTACAGCCAGAAGAAGGCTACTCAAAAGCTGTCCTGGGAGTCTTCAAGGTGTTCGGTGCCTGGTGCTTCTCCGTGGTGAGGCCTTTCCACGTTCAGGGGGGTTTTGGTCAGGGTTCAGGCTAGCTTTATGGCATTTGGTAATGTAAAGGTGTCATTACCTTGCGCACAGGCATGTCTTTCACCTCCCCGGGAGGGGGCTCGGCAGATTGGTTCGCCAGCCTGCCGAATGAAAGCTTGCCTCTGGAATCATTTGCTAAAAATGGTGTCGATGTGATTCCTGTCGCACTCATACCGATAGGCGATGGAATGCTGAAAATAAAAAATCCGAAAACTATTCAGCAGCAACTCAAAAGTCTGACGGATCACTACCTTGATATCTCTGATGTGCGACCTTTCGGGAGACGAAGTATAGTTTGCTAATCTGCAAACATTAATTGTGTGTCAGATCTGCTATGCTGCAGTTCTTTTACATCGATTCTTGCCAAAGCCTTTATTCCTGAACAGCTGGCTTGCACTAAGGGTATTGTGCGTGGAGTGGATCCTGCATCTACTGCTCAAGAAATTTTGGAGGAATTTCAGGACGCAGGAGCTGGAGTTCTTTCAGTGTATCGCTGCTCTCGCATAGTGGCCGGGGTGCGTGTTGCTACAGAGTCAGTTATAACAATGTTTGCCGGTCTCATGTGTCCATGTGAGTTAAACATTTGGCCAATTATTTATCGCATTGACCTGCTACATCGTCGCCCCATTCAATGTACCAACTGTTGGCGATTTGGACACAGTGGAAGAGCGTGTAAGTCTGCGACAAGATGCAGGGTGTGTGGGGAAGGACACTTCTAATAGCTGTACCGCTGCAAGACCTAGCTGTTGTCTGTGTAGTAACGAGCACTCGGCTGATGACGCCAGTTGTGAGAAACGATCTCAGGAGCAGGCGTTACTAGAAATAATTCAAGAGAACCGTTGCTCTCGAGCAGATGCTTATGCCCTTCTTGATCGGAAAAGGCACACTTATGCCAACTGTGTATGCCCTTCTACTCCAGACTTTGAGACCATGTTGTCTACCGCGATTGTGAAAACGGTTGAAAAAGCCCTTTCTGTCGTGGTTGACCGTATGCTTACCAGCTTTACAGAAGCTTTGTCTAGTATTATTGGTAGCCACTCATCTTGCCCACCTCAACCTGTGCTGACTCCAGCAACTATTTCATCTCAAACCTGTGCTGAAAGTTTAAATGCAGATTCTCCTCTAGTGCTGGCTCAAGTGCACCCTGTCGACAGTGTCCCTGTAGTCATTTCTCACAAATGTATTTGCTCTAATGATGTTGAAATGGCATGCCCTACTCAAAAGCGCCGTGCTTCTAGCTGACCCTCTAAGTCCTCCATTTCCCAGACCAAAACTAAAAAAGGGCCTTCCAAAGTTTTACAGCAAATCGATGTGTTAAAAGAGGTTGTTTCGGCCTCAATTTTAGGTAAGTAATCATGGCATGTGTACAAAATCTGCAGTGGAATTGTCGCTCTATTATATCTTCACTTCCAGATTTATATCTTCTCCTTTCAACACATAAGCCAGGCATAGTGCTTTTGCAAGAAACTTGGCTCTCCCCCGCAAAGTTATTTACCTTAAAAAAATATCATGTTTTCCGCGCCGATCGTGTAAACGGTAGGGGCGGTGGTTTACTAAATTTGATATCGTCAAAATTATGTCACCGCGCAATAATAAGCAAAACAGTAATGAATCCTGAGTGTGAGATTTTGGCTGTAGATATCACACCGCCGCATTGTGGCCCTGTCACAGTCGCTAACGTCTACTGCCCCACAGGTGTACGTAGCACAGACAATTTTGACAGATTACTTACAAATTCTAATAGGGTAGTTATTGCAGGTGATATTAACTCGCACCATACTCTTTGGGATAACTACTCCGACGCATGTGGACAGCTGTTATGGACGTGGATGTCGGCAAATGCTGTGCGCTGCTGCAATTCTCGGGCTATAACCTTCATGCGCGGAAATTCGCAATCTGTCATCCATTTATCCCTGGCAGCAGGTGGGATAGGTATAGGAGGATGGTCCACAGTAGATAGTGGTACGTCTAGCGACCACTTTCCAATAACATTTACCATCATGATGAGCACAACACGAGATAGAACTTTGGACCGTAAACTAGTAAACAACGCCAAATATGCAGCTTCGCTACGCTCCTCCCTCAAATCAAACCTTTGTTCATGTAGGACCGACAAAGCACAAAAGATATTTTCCTCAATTGCGAATGCTACTGTAGATTCCCAGTTCACTGTGCGGTCTACAGTAAACAATAAGTTGCCATCCCCATGGTGGAATGACGCGTGTGAGAACGCCTTCCGCTGTATAAAAGCAGCATAGAAAAGCCTTTCTTATAACCAGAGCCCAGTAAACTGGATAAACTACAAATTTTGTTCGGCGTCATTCAAAAGAGCCATAGCGCAGGCAAAGGACGAGTACAACGAAAATTTAAATACTTATTTATCAAACCCTAAGCACAGGAAGGCTTTGTATCGTTTCATGGAATGAAATAGAAACTCACACCTTTCTCAGTCATTAATTTCAGTAGTGTTGTCTCCACAGGAGGCAAAGGATGAGTTGGAACAAATTGCGCAAGGACTAGCATTACGTTTCCAGGAGCAGTGCAGAGTTCCCTTGCACGCTCCCATTTCCTGCTCAGACTATGTTGAGGTTGATAGATCAGAACTCCTATCTGTGATTTCTTCCATGAGAAACTCGGCTCCAGGTTGGGACGGGGTTACGGTAGGTATGCTCAAAATTTTAGCAAATGATTTCACTCAGGATCTCCTGGATCTGGTTAATGAATCATTAGAATCTGCATGGCTGCCTCACGTCTGGAAAGTGGCGAAAATTATATTGCTCTTGAAAGACCCTGGTAAAGGATTTCATGTTGAAAACATTCGGCCGATAGCTTTGACTTCGAATCTAGTAAAATTAATAGAAAGAATTGTGCATGGCCGCCTCTCAAAGCATATCTCAGAGGTTAATGCTTTGAGTTCTTCCCAGATTGGTTTCCGCAATGGATGCTCAATATGGTCTGCACATGTAGATTTAGAAAGCAGGATTCGCCTTGCAATGTACAACAAGGAGGTATCAACGTTAGTGACGCTCGATATTGCTAAGGCCTATGACAGCATTGAACATTCCATTCTACTTAACAAGTTGTCATTTTTATGTCCTCAGTTCTACATTTATGCGTGGATCAGGGGATTTTTGAAAGGACGAGAATTCTTTTGCAGTGATGGCCCATTAATCTCAGACACCTTTGCACAGACAAGAGGGGTGCCTCAGGGCTCTGTGCTCTCCCCACTCCTTTTTAATATATTAATGTGCGATATTCCGGTTCATCCTGATGTCACTGTATATGTATATGCAGATGACATAGCATTCTTCGCCTCTGCAAAATATATTCATGACCTATATCGTTCACTACAAGCTTACCTAAATGCACTTGAGGTCTGGTTGGACAAAATTAAACTGGTTTTAAATGTGTCCAAAAGTAGTGTGCTAGTTTTTAAAACCGTAACCCCCTTATATGTTTCGTTAAACTACCGCTCAGATGTAATACCTCAAGTGGAATCTGTGCGGTATTTAGGCATTACGTATGATGCTAATATGGATTGGAGGCTTCACATTAAGTCTAATGTTCGGAAAGGTGAACGTGCCCTTGGTAGGCTGACACGGATAAGTAACAGGAAATTTGGTATGCGTCGAGATACTCTTCTACTTTTGTACAAAGCCTATGTGAGACCGATTCTGGAATTTGGCTGCATTCTTTTTTCTGGGTGTCCAAAATATAAGCTGCATCTTTTGCTGCTTTTAGAAAGACGGGCGCTGCGCCTCTACCTAGGGCTTCCTGTCAGTCTCTACCACTGTTCTGTACTTGGAGGCCCGCATTCCGGACCTTAACTCCCGTTTCCGCCTTCTAACTGTCAGATCATTCTTGCGATTATTTGAGACTACTGCCGGTGTGGCTATACCTACTTTTGTGTCAAACCCCGCCCTCTTTCTCACTCACCAGTGTCCAAGGGTCTGCAAGCCCCAGGTTGTTTTTACGCAGAGCATTTTAACAAACATTGGTGTGGACCTTGCTTCTATATGTCCTATTGGTTACTCAACGCCAAATTATGATTCTATATTTCCATCCAATGTGAAGCACTTACCCTCAAGTCTAATATCCAGTCTCCTATGTGAACACCTTGAAAAGTTCCCTGATCACACTGTAATTGCCACTGATGCATCTGTGATTGCGCACAAAGCTGCGATTGGAATTTTTTCGGAGTCTCTTTCCTGGAATTTTTCGGTGCGTGTCCCGGATTACACATCGATATTTCTAGCAGAGTTTATGGCAATTGGGCTAGCGCTTCTAAAAGTTCCCTGCAGTCAATCAAAAATAATTTTTCTATCAGATTCTCTTTCTGTTGTCACTGGAGTCAGCACGGGATGCTCTGTTGAGCCGCTCACTGAAGTATTTCATACCGGGTTGGGTGAAAGAAATACGCTTCATCTGGGTCCCCGGACACAGCGGTATTTTCCAGAACGAAGCGGCAGATTTTCTGTCTAAATCAGCTCTTGATGCATCTGTTTCATGTACCATCCCTAATATCACTATTTAATGTCCCCTTTCCAGCGATATCAGATAGATATTCTTTAGATAGATATTCTTTTATTTCTCTTTCAAAATATGAAAGAAGGAACTGCGACAAAAGGCGGTTAGGCCTGACGGGGTCACAGTTCCCCATACAGTTCACAGCGGCGCGCAACACGGAAAACAAACGATAACAGAACATTACAGCAATCAATACCTATAGCCGCTACATGCAATGATTCTTTGCTATCTACAGCCGAATACCAGCATCTCATATACTCATGGAAAGTTCGAGTTCGAGCATGTAAATCACGGCAGTGTGAGGTAACGATGACTCTCCTGAGATGCAGGACTCCTCGTCTAAATCTTTATTTATGTAGATGCGGGATCAGCCCCACAAACCTTTGTGAGGCTTGCGGTGTAATTGAAAATACTGATCACTTCCTTCTCGCTTGCCGAAGGTTTTCACATCAGAGGAGGGTGCATTTAGAAACTCCAATTGCACGCTTGGAATTTACGTTGCCGGTCCCGCTTCTACTCTCCTTCGGTGCGAGTGCGAAAGGATTTGCGTTGAGTCAAATTTTTCAGTACTTACATAACTACATCACAGCTACGGACAGATTCCCTTGCTAATTGCATTCCAGATTTACAAAACTCCAAATTTTTGCTTCATATTTTTTCTTTCAATAACTTTTGTGATCTTAAATCTTATGTTTTTGTTTAGTTGTCAATTACTTTAATACACTAATTCAGTTTGTGTAGGACATTTGGCAGTCCACACTGAACCCTGGCCAATCCCCCTTCGTGGGTATGTGCCAAATATCAAGGAAGAAGAAGAAGAAGAAGTAGCTGAGCCAACTCCGCTGCCTGATTGATTTTGATTTATAGGAAGGGAAAGGCGCAGTAACTCTCACTTGTTTTCTGTAGACACCTCAACCGAGCCGTAAGGGAAGGGAGGAATGTGGGAGTGAAAGTGGAAGGAGAAGAAGAGGAGCCGTAGTGGAGGGCTACGGAGCAATTTCGACCACCTGGGAATCTTTAACATGCGCTGACATCGCCCAGCACACGGACGCCTCATCGTTTCGCCTCCATCGAAACGCAACCGCCGAGGTCGGGTTCGAACCCGGGTACTCCGGCACAGTAGACCGGCGTCTTACCACTGCACCACCCCGGCGGGGGACCTCCGCTGCCTCGTGGTGACAGAAAAGAAAATAGAGAAGAAAGAGAAGAGGAGAGAAATACCATTTATCAAGACAGAAGAAGACGCGCGTCGCAACAGCAGTCGTCCACCACCGAAACGGTAGCGGGCGCAATGACAGAAAAACATTCACAGTGGCTTAGCTGTAGTTAAGCCTAGGAGATTGAGAAAGCAACTGCTTCGGTGGCTTGAGAAGCGCGCATTCGCCGAGCCGCATTCTAAGCACGACGTGTGGCTCGACGCTCTTTACGTTGTTCCTCTGTCTCCGTAGCTCGCTGTCGCTTCCTGGCTTCACACTGGCGAGCAGCCTTCTCCCTCTGCTTCTCAAACAGCATGGCGAACTGTCTTAGCGCAGAAATGGCATGCTTCGTACAGCGCAGCCTTCTCTGCTCTGCGTACCGAAGAGAGAAGAGAGGCGAAGTGTCTCTAATGGAAGACGACACCACCTGTTAGACCACAGCGCACCTAGTGGGAGAAGCGCGAAACGCCCGGCGAGGCTACGATCCATGCTACGCTGTTGTTGTTGTGGCTGCAGGAAGAAGGAAAAGAAAATGCACGGGCCTGCTACAGCTGCCTCGTGCGGAAAGAAGAGAGAAAGTAGAGAAGAAAGAAAAAGAAGAACGAGAAAGACGCGCGCCGCAACAGCCGTCGTCCACCACCTAAGCGGTGGCGGGTGCAATGACGGCCTACACCAGATAAAAATTCGGTGGCTTGCTAGCCCCCGCCGCAAGCGGCGTTGACCTACCATCACAGCCGGGCCAGGAATAGCCACCCTAGAGCCGACTTGGTAGCCAATCTTCGCCTCGCTTATGACGTCACACCACCTGTTAGACTACAGCGCACCTAGTGGGAGAAGCGCGAAACGCCCGGCGTGGCTACGAGCCACCTGTCCTGGCACGGCTGGCCTCCGCGCACGCTTAGCATCTGCTCACCACATTCAGACTTACGAAGGCTGTCAGCCCCCAATACCAACGCCAAGCGCAAGCTTAGTGCCCTGTTAGACTTCATGTCGGAGTCTGGCGCCCTCAACATCACCTAACCCACACCCTTCCCCTCTAGGCCGCAAGTCATCCTTGCGAATAAACGTTTATGAATGAATGATTGAAGCCACGCTATGCCGAAGAGCCGACTTGGTAGCCCAGCTCTCGCGCTGGTATGATTTCAGTAGTTACGTGGTGCAAAGCGTAACTACCGGACCATGCTACGCTGAAGGCTAGAAACCTGGCTTTCGCAACAAAAAATGGTGTGGCCCGGGCACTTGAGGTTGTTGGTTGGTGGTTGCTCCTGGCCCTACGGGACTGGGACTGGAAGGTCACTGCCGCTTGCGGCGGGGGCTAGCCTGCCACCATATTTTTATCTGTTTATAGTCCGTCATTGCACCCGCTAACGTTTCTTTGGTGGACGACGGCTTAGCGACGCGCGTCTTTGTCCCCCTTTTCTTTTGCTTTCTTCTCTATTTTCTCTTCTATCCGCACCCAGGCAGTGCAGTTGTCTCAGCTACAGAGCCAGTAGCAGGGCCGTGCATTTTAGTTTCCTTCTTTTTATACAGCCATAACAACAACAACAACAAACGGGCGCCTCTTCATTTCGCCTCCATCGACAGGTTGCCGCCAACGGCTCTTACACAGATGTCGGGCATCTTATTCCCTGCGCCATCATGGCTGGGCTTTAGTAAAATAAATTGAGTAAAATTGGGGAAACTCCTTGGAAGCGTATTTGTTAAACCAGCCGCTAAGGCTTACTGGTTAAGACGTTCGGCTACTGAAACGGAGTACTGGGATTGAAACTCGACCGTGGCGGTCGCTTTTCGATGGAGGCAAACTGCAAAAGCGTCAGTGTGTTGTGCAACCTCGGTGTACATTAAATTGATTTTGGAGTTTAAGCAAGACGAACTTATGCATTGAGCGAAAACTGTGAATGTTGTAGCAATAGCCCTTGACAGAGCGCAGGCCACCGTGCTGCGTAAACTTCAAACGCATACAATTCTCAGCTATTCGAGATTGGCACTGATTACGGACAGGGACTACGACCCTATTTGCCCTAATTGCGACTGTGCAGTAATGGCCACGTTGACACACACCCTTTGGTGATGCCGGGGAAAGCTGGGACCAACTTCTTACTTGCTCAGACAAGAAGACGTAGCTGGCGCTTGTCTCGTGGGCCCAAAGCTATAGTGCTCTAGAGCACTATACCAGAGTGTCGCCTCCACGTGAGGGCCACGCCAGGCCGACATGCCGTAATGATCACACTCTTTTGGCAATAGAAGTTGCTTCTCTCTCTCTCTATGCAACACCGGCTTTTCAATCGTGTGCTGTGCGATGTCAGCGCACGTTAGATCCACAGGTGGTCGAAATTACTCCGTAGCCCTCCACTAGCTACGGCTCCCCTTTCTCTCTTTCCACTTTCACTCCCATCTTCATCCCTTCCCTTATGGCGCATTTGCGGTGTCCACAGAAAACAAGTGAGACAGTTACCGCGCCTTTCCCTTCCTATAAATAAATCAGATCAATCCGCGGTTTTATAGAGCGGTGCAGTGGTAAGACACGCCCGACTACTGTCCGGAATACCCGGGTTCGAACCCAACCGCGGCGGCTGCGTTTCGATGGAGTCGAAACGAGGAGGTGTCCATGTGTTGTGCGATGTCAGCGCACGTTAAAGATCCCCAGGTGGTCGAAATTACTGTGTAGCCCTCCTCTACGGCTCCTCTTTCTCTCTTTCCACTTTAACCTCTTTCCACCTTCCTCCCTTCCCTCACGGCGCGGTTCAGGTGCCCACAGACACAAGTGTGACAGATACTGCGCCTTTCCCTTCCTGTGAACCAATTATTATTATTTATAGAGCGTTAGTTTTTACATTCGCTGGTTTCTCGTCCGTTTCTCCATCGCTCAGATTAAAGATGGAACGAGATTCGAACCCGACCGCCGGTCCCTGCATTACTATGGAGGTGAAACGAAGAGGAATTCGTATGCTGTCCGATGCTATTGCACGTTAAAGATCCCAGGTGGTCGAAATTACTCCGTAGACCTCCACTATGGTACTTCTTTTTCTCTCTTTCCGCTTTCACTCCCACCTTCCTCCCTTCTCTTACGGGGCGATTCAGGTGTCTGCGCCTTCCATTTCCTAGCTGTAAATCAGTTATTAATTTTATTATTATAATCCGGTTAGAACACGGATTCTGGTGATGCGATGATGGTGCAGGGTAAAGATACTCAGGTGGTGGAAATTATCCCGTAGCACCTCTGCTTTTATTGTATCCTTTCTCCCTTTCATTACGCGGGGTCCACCTTGAAGTGTTCCAGGTGAGTGCGCCTTTCCTTTCCTCTGCACTAAGTTAAAATAATAACGTGGTAGCGTTAAGGGCCCCGTGTCGCAGAAAAGCCGGTGTCGGCGTTGTGGTTGTAACGCGAAAGTATGAAGAAATTAAACAAATAAAAAACGTTTTGCGGTAACGAGCGGAGGCGAACACGTTTCTTTCACAGAGCGAGGCGAGCACGCAATCACTCCGCTAAAGAACTTGTTTACTTTATTGCAAGAATTTGCAATAATACAGTAGGAAAAAAAAATGGAAGTCGACTAGACACTGTTGTCTACCAAAAAGAATGACAACCATTATGTGCCACAGAACCGCATTGCTTCTCTACGAATAAAAGTGGACCTAATGTACGCATTGCTTCATGACTGCCAGCTAATGTTCAGGTGCCTCATTAGAAAGAAACTAACTACGGAATTAATCCTTAACGAGTAGCAAAGAAGTTCCGCTTTGCTTACCTGCGATGCGGTGCTCACTGGAAAATCAAATCAAATCAAATCAAATCAGATTTATTTTCCATCAAGTGGATGGTCGCCTGGGCTAAAAGCTGTACAAACAGCTTGACAGAGGCCCAGGAAACCGGTACACAACAGAGCAGGAGCAAACAGCAGATTCCAAAAGTTCGTTAACAATATGACCATGACATCAAACGTATTATACAATGTATATCTCTGCAGCCCGATATGAAAACAAAACAAAAAAGTTGATCAATGATGAAAACAATGGAACAAGCTCAATGCAGAAAGTTCGTAAAGGTGAGTATGATATTTAAAGAACACATGCATGAATAGATTATATATGCACGAAGTAGGTTCTTAACTGCTTAGGACTAAAATCAACTGTGTTTTTATGTTTGTTGAGAAAAACGGGAAGATTATGAGCCAAGGATTGTACTTTGTAGTTTGTTCTTCCTTCAAACGTACGGTGCTGCCCCAACAGATGGCGTGAGCCGTCGTCCGATTCAGACATACGTGCATCCATCGTCTTGGCATTGCCGTTAAACGCTATGGCGTTGAACTCTTAAGGAGAACCTTAAGCGTTCTCCAATTGTCTATCGATAGCGGCGCCCCGCCGGGGTGTCGCAGTGGTTACGGCGCTCGACTACTGTTACCCAAGGACGCGGGATCGAATCCCGGCCTCGGCGGCCGCTTTTCGATGGAGCCGAAAAGCAAGGCGCCCGTGTGCTGTGCGATGTCAGTGCACGTTAAAGAACCCCAGGTGGTCGAAATTTCCGGAGTCCTCCACAACGGCGTCTCTCATAGCCTGAGTAGCTTTGGGACGTTAAACCCCACAAACCAAATGAAACCAAACCATGGCAGTTTCACACACAGATGGTAGTGTTTTTAGGCGTTACAGCGTGAAACAAATCATTGCAGTAAACATGAAGCCAGCATTAGGTCTTACATCAGCAGAGCTATTTCTTGACATTGGGATCAGCGGCGTTGAACCCCTCTAGCTTTTTTAGCTGCGGTAATAATTATGATGATGATGATGATGATGACCTCAGACAAAATGGCACATACCCACGGCAAGGGATTGGCCAGAGTGCATTGTAGGTTGTAAATATATATGTCCAAGGACTGGAGTATTCAGATGAATATGGATGTTTAACTAGAATTTTGAAAAATAACAAGGAAAAGAAAAGGTAATGAAATAGCATAGGAATTTACCTGTTGAAATTTCACTATCATGAATAGAATCACAGACTGATTTTAAGGCATATCCCTTGACGCTTGCCCTGAAGGAGAGGAGAACTGGAATGGTTAGTGGAAGGCCTAATCTCGAAAGGGGAGTTGCTAAGTAAATTTTGCGGAGAGATTGTTCGTTATTTTTCGTTGGTATTTTTAATTTTACTTCTTTCTTTTTATTTTGCATTTTAGTAAGTTTATATTTTTGGTATTCATTGTTTATTTATTTCTTGCTGTGAAAAATTATTCAATTATGGGTATACTATTAGCCCCTAATCACCCATAACATCTCCCATCTATAATACTTAGCGCTTATCGATCCACTGCAGCTCTGATTTTTTTTTTTTCTCGTACGTTTCGAGCATTTCGAATATCTTGCGACAAACCTTGGGAAGGGCGACGGCTTTCCAACAGCGTCGGTCGGGCTTATAGTCCTACAACATTCAAATTTAATCCTCCATATGGATTCTATCTTAACTGATTCTAAACTCCTTTTTATTTGTTACCGTTTGTAGTACGTAACGACCATATCTAAGACGACACGATGCAGCGAACACGCCGCACTTCGGTTTTTATGTTATCGCATTAGTAAGAAAAAACGAAGGAAAAAAAATTGTTTCGCTCTATGCTGTTTTTTTTCAGCGGTTTTGGGGCGTCTTCAGAGATGTCTTCTTGTTGCATTTCCAGGAGTTTTCTCCGTCGGCCCCGTTCACTTCTCACCACTGGCCGGTTGTACTTAGTCCGTGGCTCCGCTGGCCACAGCTGCCCGTTGAGCTCGCTGTACCAGACCTTGTCGGTCTTAGCAGCAATCCCTGGAAACCAGCCTGCCATTGCTTCACACTCGGGTTTTGTATTTTGGGGACCTGTTTTTGTTTTGACAGTCCTATGTGATATGCAGCTTTTTGACGCCTATTCTTGCAATTCGCGTCAGCGTTGTCCTTCGTAACCAGTTCCGCAGCCGGAGCAGCACGCGTTCCTGCCGCCACCATATTCGCTGCTGCGTGTACCCTCTCCCTTCTCACTTCATCCGTGGCGGCGACCGCGCGTGTTCTCAGATTGCTGCACGCGCTCCGGCCGCCACCGTTCGCCGCTGCGTGAACCCTCCTTCTTCCTGGGTGGCGGCGACGGTGTTCTCCGGTTGCCGCAGCGCCGGCTCGGCATCAGCGGGTCACGGTGCGGGCATCCCAAGCCAAAACACAGCGCCATGTTGACTTGACTCGCCAGCGGCGTCAGCGGCCTTAGTCAGTAGCTGCTATCTCTTCGCCGCTCAACGTTCCTATGGGCCTACGTGCTGCCTCCCGCGACCTGCCGATAACTTAATTGGTCTCTTCGCTCTATACTCCTATCAGACCCTGTAGGCGTGCTCAGCCCTGATGGGGCTGGTGCAGGTGGGTTACCGCTGCTTGCGGCGGGGGCTGGCCTGGCACCGAATTTTTATCTGTTGTAGGCCGTCATTGCACACGCCACCGCTGGTGGTGGACGACGGCTGTTGTTGCGGCGCGCGTCTTTTTTTCCCTCTTGCTTTTCTTTCTTCTCTATATTCTCTTCTATCTGCACGAGGCAGCGGAGGTGGCTCAGCTACAGAGCCAGTAGCAGGCCCGTGCATTTTCTTTTCCTTCTTCCTACAGCCAGAACAACAACAACCTCCAATGCTACCCCTGTTCGGCGGCAATCAGAACGCCCGATCGGTGACGGCGGATCTCGATATGTGCACCGCCCGAGCCGAAACGCATACCTCAATCTATCGAAAAGCTGAAACAGCTGATGAGCTGCGCTCAAATTTCGCATTAGGAAGTAACGCAATCATCGGCAATTTTTTTAGTCGCACTAGGGACATGTGTCCGCGTATATTGTAGGGTTCATTTTTTTAGTATGTGTATAGGTTTGGGTTTGAACCTGTTCGTAATTATCTCCAAATGACAGCTTCCTCTCTGCTGAGAAACCTGTGCGGCGGGGGATAGCGCATTCTTCTGCCTTTATAGTTTTCTACTATGGCCGAGTATTCCTTGCTTGCTGGCGCGAGTTCCGGGGTCCTGTGATTTGCGTGATTTGTGTGCGCTATTTATGTCATGTATCGTATTAGGCATCTGCTTCCTGCTTCCGCAACAGGTTAAAAAACAAATATATTTTGCTCTTGTTCACTGCCACCTTGTGTATTGCAATCTAGTTTGGGGTACCTGCAATAAAATCGATTCCCATAATTTGTTTTCACTTCAGAAAAGAGTCCTCCGTGAATTTTGTACAAGCCCAATAGGCGAAGCAAATCTTTTTGAAGCCTTTGGTGTTCGCTATTTTTTTCATTCCTACAATTTGAGTTTGGCGGTTTATGCTCTCTTTAAAATCAAGCAGACCTAGAACAAACAACTATGCAAAGCAAAGCATTACTAATCAAATTGCAACTCTGTGCAATGCTCATGAATCTCTTATTGATATCGCAGTCTGATGTACTGGTGTTTATGTCGTTAAGAAAAAATAAAGATACGCTTTCCTCTTGTATAATTTTCAGCTGAAATTTCTATTGCTTAAGTTGCGTTGTTACTGGCAATGTTTTCATAATTTTGTTTCACAGTGCATCTACTTTTTCTATTCTTATTATTCTTTCAGAATTTGGAAAGCTGATGTGTTTCGGATGAGTATATGCAACACGGGACTTGCGGGACCAAATACCACACTTATGCTTGTTGGTGCTTGATTTCTCCCGAACCAACTGAACGCAAAATATTTTTTTTCTACTAAAATGCCTCTCTTAAGTGACGAATTGTGATATGGTAGAGTATTTACGTTTTATTTGGGAGGTTCTACTCGATATGAGGGAACTATTTACTCCATGGACGTCTGATTTAGCGAATACCATTCATTTCGTTCGCTGACAGAAACCCAGAAAAGTCACTTCTAACAAACCGTCAAGATACAGCGTGGAAACGCTGGTGGATTTCAAGCAATTAATGTTGCTACCCGCTGGATTTGTTGCGCCCGGAGGTACATGATGCCGCGTAATGATTTAGCAAATAAGTCTGTGGTTGCGAGCTTTCTTTGCCGTCTCGTTACGAGGCGGATCTGTGACTGCCGGTTTGACTGTAGTGAAATAAGCGCTACCACCAGGTCCTTCCACTGTAGTAAACTTTTATTTTTCGGTGTTCTGTGGGAGAGCTATTCTTGATTATTTTTAACATTGCTACCTTTAAGCAGGTGTTCGAGGTGCGGAGTGTACAGATATCTTGGCGCTTCGGCCCTCATGGGCTACCGACACACCGAGAACAAGCGGCGAAGGACTTTTCCTGTGGTGCACCATGTTCCGTGACCATCCGGAACCAGAGAAACCAGACAATATGACGAAACGCCAGTCGGTCAGTTCACCGTGCTGGTTGGGCCACGTCAGACCTCTGTATTATGGGCAACGCTCAATCGTTCCTTTAGCTGATTCAGCCGAGTATTCCTGCTTCGGAAGTCTTTGCTTATCTGTATTACGAAAATGAGCGGGAAATTCTTGCTACGTGGCCCGTGAAAGGCCGAAAAAAGTTTAGTTTGAGGGGGGGAAAATGGCACATAGCCTACTAAGACCATCATACGCCAAACGCATGACGGTCTTAGTAGCCTGATGGTCGGTCTCAGTAGCATGACGGTTGGAGTTTCGGGAAGATGTACAAAAACATTTTTTCGGGAGGGGGGGGGGGGGGGGGGGGAGGGAGGGAGTTGTGGCGTTCGCTCCCCTCCACTCCTCCCTTCCACCCTTGGTACCGCCACTGCAGCTTACCGGGAGTGCACAAAAACAGAGCCGGTTTGATACCGCCATCGAACGTAGTATTTGCAAAAGTGTCCAAATCTGTAATGTACATCCTCATTTAAGGATTTCCATGTCTCATTCGGGATGTGGGCCCCCAAAGTTTTGGGGTGGGCCAAGTCTACTTTGGGGTTGGGCCTAATGATTTTGGACGCGAGTCAAATTAATTCTTTAATTGCGCTAAGTAGTTTTGTAGGTGGGCCACACAAATCTGGAAACTTGGCCGAATTCATTAGCCAAACCGTCTCTCAGCTTTAGCGCACCTTAAAAGGGCAATGCAATAGATGTGTGTCTGGATCCATTGCGCAGGGATTGAGGTTAATGAAGGCGACTACAGTCAATGCACAGAACTAGAGATTGGTACGTAAAACACGCGAGAGGATCGGCTGCAGCTGTATCATCTGTACTCGCTTCACACAGAGTATCCTGGGGTCAGACCCCTACGACAGTTTTTATCTTCCAAAGACTTCGTGGTTTACTGATTTGTCCCTTAGAGAGCAGTCATTGGCTACGTAATCAACGACTTCATCTACGGATATCCATATACGACTTCTTTTATTCAACACGAGTCAATTTTCGTGGCGTACTTCAGAGATCTCCCCTCCCCGAATATCTATTTTCGCTACACGACGTGGACAAAATGTCTGCAGAGCGACCCCTACAAGGATACGCTTTAAGCCCGAACTGGCATCGGGGCTGTAGTAGGCAGATTTGTCGAGCTGCATATTTCTAGCCATCTGCGATAGTAGTTTGGCAAAAAACAACAATGTGAACAGCACGGGACGCGCTTTGCAAAACAGGCGCACTGTGCGAAGAAACGGCAGCAGACGACGCCGTTCACTCTGCGCGCTCTGCAAGAAAAAGAAATAGCAAGAAGGAAAGCAACGCTTCTACGCGCATGCGCTGCGACGTCACGATTGTGAAGCGAAAATACGCTTAACATAACGAAAAAAGGACGAGTAAGAGCGAAAGAGCGAGGCGCGCTGTAGAGAGTGAAAGAGATTATAGAGAGCGAGCCATGCAGCTGCGCGCTCCCCACTTTATCCGCATGGCCGTTGACAAAATGGCTACCGGCGCGCCGCCGTTCGGTCGCTGCGACAAGCACAGGGTAAAAGAAGCGGGGCAGAAATCGAAAACGATATTCCACCAATTCTTGTTTTCCGTCCCATTCGTATGCCGATTTGTCTGGATTTCGTCTTACTAGAGATTTATGCGCCCTTTAAACGATGCCGGACTAGATTTTGTGGCTCCCGAAGCGTCCAAGGATGTTTTTTTTTTCTCTCGTCTCGTCTTTGCGAGCAGCCGGTTTTGATTTCCCCCGGCTGCAACGTAGCGGCGCACCCTGGCGCCCTCGCTTACAACGAAGAAACTGAAGGTCAACGGAACGCGCTTTGACTGCTCGCTCGTCGAGAGCAGCGGTGCTCTCCTTTTGTGTCACGGCTTCTCTGTGCGATCGTTTTCGTTTTTCGCTGCCGGTAACCTGCCGGACGCATGTTGCCCCGCCGTTCAGTTTTATTCACCTTACCGAGTTTATTCTGTCGTGTTTGGTTCCTACGTCCAACTCCTCCCAGCGCTTTCTACAGCAGCTAGCACGACACATCTGTCTTGGTTGCCCCGTACTCGCTATGTAAGTGTTTACCGAGCAGCGGCTAGTTCTGTTAGAAAAACGCATGCTAGCGCATTTTGTTCCGTGCAGTTCGTGAATGTGGGTGTTTGTTTCGCGGCGTCTTTTGGGAAGCGATGAAGTTTACTATCGCCTTGCTTAACGTGTTTATGCTGGCGAGATGTGGGAGCACGTTTCTATCTGTCCGTGCTCACCGAGGTGAGGGCCGGTCATGCCGGCAGAGCGCGTTTAAGATAGTGCGCCCGCTGGCCGCCGCAAGCAGAATTCGAGAAAGTGGCTTCTGGGGAGGGCAGATTAAATAAAAATGGCGTAGTTCGTTTTATTATTTTGTGATAGCCTTTTTGGTAAAGTTAGTGTCACGAGCGTGTACAATTCTTTCTTTTGGACAGGGCATTTTTCGCTTGAAGTATGAATTTGGATACGTTTCCAAATATTCTGACATTAATTCTTAGTGAGCCTGCCTTTGCGTGTCAGTGGCTGTCAGGATCGGTAAAGAATCTTCCGCTCGGGACCATGGTGAGAACTGGGAACCGTGAGGGCGAAGTTCCCGTTTCGCCTGGTCTTTCACCGCTGCAGCAGTCACCCGTTTTTTGCAGTAGGGTTTAGAACCCCTCTGCCGTGCGCATCTGTCAACTGTTCCGAATTTTATGCGAAGCGTGTATAGCCCCTTTTGCCGAAAAGGCGTCGCTGTATACCAAATTGAGAAAAACAGTGTAAGAGAAAATACGCACCAGATTTTGCATCAAAATTATGACGCAGCCATACTTGCGCAACAATGTAACGTTGAGGCTGACGTCATATACCACTCCGCTTCTCTTTTTAGTATCAGTAGAGGTTGAGGCTATTTTGGGATGGCTATTCGAACCGACGACCTATGCACCTGTGACAAGTGTAGGGTCTGTGTTTTGAGCTCGCGTTGTTATGGAGTCTCTATCTCCCTGTCATCGAGTCAGCTGACTCGTGGAAACATCAAAAGCAGATGACAGTTTGTTACCACCACTTCCGGTTCCGGCGTTTCCACCCAGTCAAATGACGCGAGGTCGCGGAGATACGGACCTAGTGAGAAGTGGAGATACTGCGCCTTCTTGTTACCAAAACCCAACTTAAAGAAGAAAACATATAGGTAGGTTTGGTTTGCGGGGTTTACCGTCCCAAAGCACCTCAGGCTATGAGAGACGCCGTAGTGGAGGACTCCGGAAATTTCGACCACCTGGGGGTCTTTAACGTGCACTGACATCGCACAGCACACGGGCGCCTTGCTTTTCGCCTCCATCGAAAAGCGGCCGCCGAGGATTCGCGGAATGAAAAAGGCGATGTTAAAAAGCCCTTTCTACTGTTGTTCAAGCTCTAGCGAACCCCTATTTTTGTGTAAAATATACTAATTTGCAATCATCTTATAATTTTACGAATCGTGCCTGAACTTTCGCAAAAACAAAAAGCAAATTTTATTTCTGAAAAAATATGTCAAATTGCATTAAACGAAACTGCTGTTGACCGTATATTACGCCGTCACGAGACGGAAGTGTAGATGTGTGTCACCCGTGCGATCGCCAGCAGTAGCTTGGACGTTGTGATTTTGACATTATGGTCCGGAGGCCGTTAATTCACATATAAAACTCGCTAACCGAGTACACATTCTTGTGGCAGTAACTGTATTACTGTTTTCCTGTCGCGATGCCTGTCGCCTGTTGCGCCTTTGTTCGTGGGTTCGGCTACCTAATGTTTCATTGTCCTAGCCGTTTCGTATTGAAATGCCGTGCTTAAAGCCTCAACAGTAAATTTATTTATGGAATTACACTTCGAAATTACCGCGCTTCATGCCGTCCAAGAGAAGGGGCACAATGAGTCACACTTACTTGCATCTCTAGTGGGAGCTATGGCATACATGGCGGCAAGGCTAACATCAGTTCACTTCAATTTCGGTTCAGTTTTGTTAATTAAAGATGCTTTCCTCAGGGGTGTTACATAAGGGGTGGGAATGGGAACATACTTGGAATGCGATCAAACAGGCATCGTAACTTAACATTGAAGAAAATGCTTTACACGTACTTTAAAAACTGATGGCGAAGCGATCGGGACGTCATAAGGAAGGCCATTCCAGTCTGTAGCTGCTTGAAAAAAAGAGCGACGCAGAAAAAGAATATTGTGCGCTGGTGGGCATGCCACTTGCAGTATATGACTGGTGCGATGAGATACGTGTCTGGCTGTGATTCACGGTGTGATATTCAGATAATAATAATAATAATAATAATAATAATAATAATAATAATAATAATAATAATAATAATAATAATAATAATAATAATAATAATAATAATAATAATAATAATAATAACAATAATAACAACAACAACAACAACAACAACAACAATAACAATAATAATAATAATAATAATAATAATAATAATAATAATAGTGAAAAAAGGCGAGGTAGCAGTACGCGGTAAAATGAGAGGAGTGGCAATCCGGATTTCGCTTTGAAGGTTGAAACACTGGTGCCGTACTAGTAACAGGAATTGATTAACCGGACGGCGCGATTTTGAACGGATTCCAAAGCATTAATTAGATACATGCTTGATGTGGGCTTCAGGAGCAGATGATAATAATAATAATAATAATAATAATAATAATAATAATAATAATAATAATAATAATAATAATAATAATAATAATAATAATAATTAGTTCACAGGAAGGGAAAGGCGCAGGATCTGTCACAATTGTTTCTGTGGAAAAACCTGATTTAAAAACTGACTTATTTATAGGAAAGGAAAGGGGCGGTAACTGTCTCACTTGTTTTTCTGTGGACACCGCAACCGCGCCGTAAGGGAAGGGAGGAAGATGGGAGTGAAAGTGGAAAGAGAGAAAGAGGAGCCGTAGTGGAGGGCTACGGAGTAATTTCGACCACCTGGGGATCTTCAACGTGCGCATACATCGCACAGCACACGACACCTCTTCGTTTCGCCTCCGTCGAAACGCAGCCGCCGAGGTCGGGTTCGAACCCGGGTACTCTGGCACAGTAGTCGGGCATCTTACCACTGCACCACCCCGGCGGGGCTTTCTGTGGCAACTTGAACTGGGCCGTAAGGAAAGAGAGGAAGATGGCAGTGAAAGGGGAAGAGAAAGGAGTCGTAGTGGAGGGCTACGGAGTAATTTCGACCACCTGCGGATCTTTAACGTGCGCTGACATCGCGCAGCACCGCGGTCGGGTTCGAACCCGGGAGCTCCGGCACAGTAGTCGGGCGTCTTACCACAGCACCACCGCGGCGGGGCTGGCCGCGAAACATTTTTGCTTCTCAGACACTTCTTATTTAGAGCGCATAAAAGTCTCTTGACGAGTGTTGCCGCTCAGCAGTCAGGTGCAGTGAGCCTTAATGCTTCTCACCCCGCCGGGGTGGCGCAGTGGTTACGGCGCTCGACTACTGTTCCCAAGGACGCGGGATCGAATCCCGGCCTCGGCGGCACCTTTTCGATGGAGGCGAAAAGCAAGGCGCCCGTGTGCTGTGCGTTGTCAGTGCACGTTAAAGAACCCCAGGTGGTCGAAATTTCCGGAGTCCTCCACTACGGCGTCTCTCATAGCCTGAGTTGCTTTGGGACGTTAAACCCCACAAACCAAACCAAACCAAACCTTAATGCTTCTCACTCACAGGAGGGCTTCAAACGCTGTTTCCCTGGTAGTTAAGCTTTCACAATTTCTGCTTGCGCATAAATATGTTTGGCGACCGAGAGAGCCTTGGTAACTAATGGGAAGGTTGTAAATGTGTACACCAGGTGGGTCCAGTGAAAATACATAGCTTAATTACTATGACCATGCCATACCGTGGTAACCAGGAGTTTGCTCATGGCTTTGCCTTGTTGAGGGGCCCATATGCAAGACATGATTAATGACATAGACTGGCAACTGACGATGGTGAGCCTAAAAAGTAATATGGGAAACAGCAGTTTACGACAGAAAGCGAGGCACTGTGAGCGCTAAGGAAGTACGTCTACATAGAACAGAGAGGGATCATTGGTTCGAACAACGAGAGGAAAATGTCAAGAAGAATACGATTCAGGTGGAGCGCGTTTGGTAGAAACAATCTCAGATCGTCGCAATATATTACCAGTTGTTGTGGCTGTGGTAAGAAGGAAAAGAAAATGCACGGGCCTACTACTGGCTCTGGAGCTGAGCCACCTGCACTGCTGATTGATTTATAGGAAGAGAAGGCGCGTTAACTGTCTCGCTTGTTTTCTGTGGACACCTCAACCGTGCCGTAAGGGACGGGAGGAAGGTGGGAGGGAAGGTGGAAAGACAGAAAGAGGAGCCGTAGTAGAGGGTAACGGAGTAATTTCGACCACCTGGGGATCGTTAACGTGCGCTAACATCGCACAGCACACGGACGCCGCTTCGTTTCGCCTCCATCAAAACGCAGCCGCCGAGGTCGGGTTCGAACCCGGGTACTCCGGCACTGAAGTAGGGCGTCTTACCACTGCACCACCCCGGCGGGGCATCGTGCAGCCAGAAAAAGTAGAGAAGAAGGAAAAAGAGGCAGAGAAAGACGCGCGCCGCAACAACAGCCGTCGTCCACCACCACCAAAGTGGTGGCGGGTGCAATGACGGCCTATAACAGATAAAAATCAGTGGCAGGCTAGCCCCCGCCGCAAGCGGAGGTAACCCATCAGGGCAAGGATCAGCGTAGCAGGCCCTTACCAGTCCCTCAAGAAGTATCAGTAAAGCAGCTGTATGTTTCCGGTACTCACCTATGGGGAAAGACGTGGAGGCTTACAAAAATTGTTCAACTTAAATTCAGTTCAGTGGAAAGTTTATGGAAAGGAAAATGGTATACGTGTAACTTTAAAAATCAGTTAATAGAGGTCCACCGAGGGTAAGAAAGGTCGATAATACAGATAGATAATTAAGCACCAGTCATCCTCCCATTAAATAATTAGATACAGGTTGCCTAGCGCTAGAGGTATAAGTTATTAAATTCGGCCTCCATATTTTCCTTCCCAACTTATACACTGCCTGAGCGAGAAGCATACGAACTGGTACCGGGATCCGCCCAAGAAAACGTTGCCAGACATCCAGACTATTTTGTTTTCTCTTACTTTACTTTACTTGTAGGTCGCTCTCCCACCAAAGCTTGACAAGCGAGGTGAGGGTGAAAAGGGAGAGGCAACGCGGTTTCTTGCTGGTCCGGACTAGAACCCTGCTTCCTTAGCTGTGGCGCTTGCAAAGCAATGACTGCACTCCGCAGATGACGTCAGAAGCGCTAAACGATGTAATGTTCGCGATCTCGGGGGAATACCCGGCCTCGTGGGTCGTCGCGCGGCGAGGTGGTACTTGCAAATTATGCCAGCTGGCTTTGGTACGCGCCAAGCACGCTAAGTGGTATTTCCTCTTCATAATGCGAACGTTTGATAACTACTTATAGCCAATTTTTGAGCACCATTTGTGGAACCCTATAATAGGCAGACAGAGCACTGTGTGGGCAGTGGACAAATGTGAGTTACCGACGTTGTTGTTGGCATCAAAAAAACATCAATGGACATGGGCAACGAGGGCAATATAGGCAATGGCAGCTATGGGCAACAGTTTGGATATCAAGATGAGGAAAGCGTTGGAGGATGCCGCAGAAAGTTGGGTAAGCGGGGATAAAGGGCCGCAGCTAGCACGTTAATCGAATAGCGACAGGAGAGTACTTTGTCTTGCAGTGGGCGTATTCAGACATCATGATGGCAATAGGGGTTCATGTCATTACTCAACCCCCCGGGGTGGCGCAGTGGTCACGGCGCTCGACTTCCCCAGGATGCGGGATCGAATCCCGGCCTCGGCGGCCGCTGTTCGACGCAGGCGAAAAGCAAGGCGCCCGTGTGCTGTGCGATGTCAGCGCACGTTAAGGAACTCCAGGTGGTCGTAATTTCCGGAGTCCACCACTACGGCGTCTCTCATAGCCAGAGTCGCTTTGGGACGTTAGACCCCACAAACCAACTACCGTTCCTGAAGGTGAAATGACGCCGGAATTTGACCTCTAACGAAGGAGTGCAGTCACTAGTCACGTACGCCATCGGCGTGGCAGAGATGCCTCCCGGGTGCGTCGCCCTGTGTGCAAAGTGTCGACGTCCAGCCTATATCGGTTATGGTGAACGCGATGCCCCGTCCAACCATGAAGCCGAACTCGGACTTCACCGATGCCGATGTCAAGAAACACAGTAGACGCTCTCTCTCTCTCTCTCTGATGTTGCGTGTTCCGTGCCATAGTTGCCAGCAGAGTCGCAATGATATCCTCTTAAATGCGTTGTATAAACGCGTGCGCGGCTCGGTTCGCAGTCACAACCGTAAGGAAAGTCACATGACGGCGCGAAGGCGGCGATGCGCCGCCTTCGCGCCGCTTCTGACGATTTGTATGAAAGACAACTTTACGGCGACAACGCAGTGGGACACAGCGATAGATCAGGCATTAGCCAAGATTGCGGCAGGAAGTGATGTCAGAGTTTTGGGTATCGAAACGATTGCGAACTGTTGCACTGACCATCGCACCGTTTTTACGTCGATTCAACAAATTGAATAAACGGTTGACGCACCACGCCACCCACGGGTCGTGTCCTCATTTCTGAAAACACGGCGCATCATGCAACCAACGTGTCCTATCCCCATTGGTGAACAATTTATGCACCACGCGAACCCTCGCGTCGTGCCGTAATTTCTAATTTATCCTGCGCTAGCGCTCGATGTTCATGTTGGACAGCGTCGAATGGTTTCAATTTGGTTCTTTCATCTAGACAGGTCTCCTGGGACCAGCCATGGATACGGACAGAGTAGGACGTCATGATGCATGTCGCAGTCCCGCTGTTCTAGAGGACTCTGACAGCGGCGGGGAGTCGTCCTGCGATTCGCCAACATCTTCGAAATACACTTCACAGGACCAGCTTTTGACCGGACCTTTACTAGAGTTTGGACCAGCTTCGAAGGCCCACAGAACCAGCTCATCAGGCAGAACCTCAAAATCCGGGGCTTCTAAAGAAGGCCTCGACGCGGACAAGGATGGAGACTCACGGGTGGCACGGAAGCGGAAGTCTTATTCCGTCACAGAAAAGCTCGCCCTTGTGGCCGAAGTAGAGTCCGGGCGAAAAAAGGCGAGAGGGATCAATTAACTTTGATTTTGGTGCATGTACGTGGACACTAAGAAAAAGTGTGATCATCAACCGCTTATTTTTTGTGTTAATCTTATGAACCATTCTGTGTTTTGGTCTATATACGCTATATGCGCCTATACGCGCGTTATATGCTATATGTGTGGTATATTGCCCACCCTGTTTATTTAGCCTGCACAGAGCACTTTCTTCTTGCCTTGTGGCGCGCATTCATTTCTGTACGTGCGAGGCGAAATGTCTATTAATATGACTAGTAAGGCCGAAAATGTGGCAATTTTTGTCGCCGAAAGGATAAATCCAATTACGGTAAGGTGGCCGACATTTAACACTGCGCAGCATGCGCCTCTTACCACACAGTTCCTCCGAACATATATGCGAGAACGTAATAGGTCACTTTCGACTTGCAGCGACGCTTTGTCTGCATAGCTTATGGGTGTTCGAAAGCACAATAGGGGACAAATTTTGATTGCAATTTGCCAAGGTCTGACGGGAACGTATATTGTCAGAGGAGCTGTGGCAAAGACTAGCGGATCCCCTTTTCCTTATTGGCGACGTTGTGCAGGTGGACATCTGTCGCGAATACGGCATTTCAGCCTCCACCCTAGCGAGCATCACCAAGAACAAGGAGCAGTTCATGGCCGCGTTCGAAGAGAGCCGGCTGAAGGCCAAGCGATTACGCAGGGCCACCCGCGAGGACCTGGATCGAGCGCTTCTCCGGTGGTACCATCAGGCCACGGCGTCGGGGACGCCAATCAGCGGACCGCTCCTGCAGGCCAAGGCGGAGAAGATCGCCGCCGACCTGGGTTATGAGAACTGCTCGGTGCCCAACGCGTGGATCGACCGCTTCAAGAAGCGTCATTCGCTCACCTACGCCCGCGACCGTAAGGAGGTGGGCGGCGACATACCCGACGTGGACACGTGGCTCAGCGCGTCGTGGCCGCAGCTGCGCGCGGGCTACTCGTCCTGGGACATCTTCAGTGCTGTCGAGACGGGCCTCTTCTTCAGGGCGCTGCCCAAGGAAGCGGCCCAACTGAGCGGATGCAGCTGTGACCAGGGCCAACTGGCTCAGGACAGGTAAGCGCGCTTCCTTTCGTGGTCAAGCTGAGTCGTAGCTCTGGTCAGGTTACGTTTAGCTGGTTACTGAGGGATAATATTTAGTTGCTGCTAACAGCGTAAGGAAACAACGCTAGTGCTTACCGATAAAGCAGTAGGTTGTGTCATTTTGTGTAACATTTTCGGCAGAGGTCAGAGGGAAAAAATCTAGGGTACGCATGGATCGACGTATCTAGTTAGTCGCCGCATGCCCTAGTCTGCTGTTCAGCTTCCTTTCCCCAATGCGTATTTGTAGTTTTATATTTAGTGGATCCAGGAAAAAAAAACTGTTTGAATTCAGTACTTTGACATAATCTCGAAAAACAGCTGGTTTGAAATCGTTTTGAAAAACTGTTTTCATTTACACGTAAAGTATTTTTTATTGCATACCCTTAATAGCGACGCTGCATGCTTGAGCAATCGAAAACGCATCTGAGATAACAAAATAACCAGCTTTTTCTTCTCCGTAGTGGAAGGAAGAAGGAAGGGGGGGCGGGGGGGGGGGGGGGGGGGGAAGGGGGCTGTTCTCGCCAGATCTGCGTGCGCGCTTGGCTGCCTCATTAGGCAGGCACGTCTTTTTCGTTTTTTTTTTTTTTGTGCGCCTCACTTTGGTAACACCTTGCGAAAGAAACGTTAAAAGGGATTTTTTTGCGTCATTGAGATGATAATGATGCCACTATTTTCGATTAATCGCGCTTAATAGTGCTATTAATAACAATAATCTGCTTCAATGAACGCGATAACAGATGATATTGCTTAACAACACATTCGCTTGAAAAGAGTCTGGACTTCTGTTCCAGGTTCACAATCTACCTCTGCTGCAACATGACCGGGGACGAGAAGCGTCCGCTTGTGGTTGTAGGCCCGTCGCCGCTGTCCCACAGCTCCCTCCTGCCCGGCCTGATGTATGCCGTGAATGACAGGTCCTGGATGACGCGCAAGGTGTTCCTCGAAGAGCTGCGGCGCTGGGACCACGAGCTGGAAGCTCGCAAGCGGAAGGTCCTCCTGCTGGTGGACCAGACGGCCTGCCACGAGGTCGGCAAGAAGGCCAACCTGAAGAACATCTGCTTAATTTACCCGCCTCCTAACACCAGGGGCTTCCTAATACCACTGGACCACGGCGTTGTCCACTGCGTCAAGCGGAACTACAGGAAAGCGCTCCTGGTACACACAGTGCTCCAGGAGATACCCACGGTACTTCAGATGCACGAGGCCTTGCGTCTACTTGCCGTGGCTTGGAAGGGCGTCAAGGACCACGACGTCAGGTCGGCCTTCGGAGCCTGCGGACTACACAGCATTCACCACCTGAACGACAGTGCCACAAAGGACGAGCGGGACTCCGATGACGATCCGCTTGAGTTGTGGGCGTCTCGCTACGACATTCCGGAGGAGCTCGTCGATGGAATCGGTGAGTTCGAAAACATGGACGAGTTTGTGGTGACTTCCGGAAAATTACAAAGTGACCTAGGTTGGGACGAAAACCATCAGTCTTCAACCAGTGTCGACGGCAGTGTGATGTCGTCAAAGAAGTGCGACACCGTCGCCCCGTTTGAGGTCCTGGACGCCGTGTCCTTGCTGCTTAAGTATTGCGAGAACTCGCCCCATGGCATTAGCAAGTGCGACGCCGAGAAGGCTGCCGATGGACTCATCAGCCTCCGTACCAGTGCACAGATGGTGGCCTTCAAAAGGACATACGCTCTTAGTGCTGATTAACGGCTTTTGTGATACCAATATCTGCGTTACATGGATGAAGGGCATTTTGTTTTTATGCTTCTTGAAGAGGCTGCTTAGAGCCGTGTGACAAGTAGTGCAAGTGCAATTTCCGCACAAGTCATTGTTACTTTAACAGAGAAGCTGCGCACACGGAGGTAATAAAAGCGTTTTTTTCTTTGTTGACGTTATACTGTTGCGGTGAAACAACAAAGGGGGTGTTTATTTACAGTGATGATGGAAGCGGACAATGTGAGGACTGTGAGGCCTACTAGCTCTTAACCCCATGGTCTCTTTCTCTTCTGCAGCCAAATACGCCGCCGTCGTCAGTAGCGGTGCAATATTGTTAATTCTGCATTGTCATGGCGCCTGTACATTATATTTAAATTCAGTCAAGTTCGATTTTTCAGAGCATAAATGATTAATGCAAGGCAGTTTCCTGCGATACCTGTCCCGCATACAAAGCTCATTATACCTCTGCTACGACCAGGGACCGCGTCACATTTTCATATTTCTTTAATACGCTACTATCCGTATTCTTGGATTTTGCCGAGGTAGCTCTGCGAAAAAACAAACAAAAAAACGCAGTTCCTGTAGGTGGTTACAGCAGGTGCTCAGATCCTGCTAAATCACTCAGCGCGTCGGATGTCGCCATATTCATAATTTCTAAAGTTGCACTAAAGGGCTCAGTTAGTCTTCCTTCATCGTAATAGAAACCAAAAACACCCGTTAATTACTTAACTATACACGGGACAAGTTGTAGCAAAGTAGTGCCAAACGGGTACTAACTAATGCTCCCGTGCCGAGCCGAGCTAAACCGCTTATTTCACATTTTCGAGCACACTGTGCCAGTGGCCAAATTTATATGCCCTTTCGTGCATACGAAATGCAAACAAAGAGAACTTGTTGACTGCTCTCGTTCTTTGCCTACAAAGAGTTGGCAGGTAATCCATTGGCTATAGGATGGTCAGTGGTCATGACTGGTTACGTTAGAAAGTGTTACATGAGCACACAATTTGCACTAATGTAGATGTCTGAAGAGGCTCGGCTTCGCTCGTTTGGTGGACCGTTGCGCGCGTTTAAAACTGGTTATAGAACTGTTGCACAGCAGAGGACGCGTGGCAGAGCGGCAAGTCCAACAGTACGTGTATTAACTGCTTCTACTAGAGTTATAGTTTAAGGTATATGCACAAGTAAGACAAGATAAAGGAGCAATGGATAACTCGCGCTTAAAATCATGACCTTCGTTTTCTCTCGTCTCTATCTCCACATGCTATGACTACGAACTAGCTCAAAAAGCATTAAAATTATGATAACGTCCCAACGGACGATATCCCTTTCGCGGTGATCCGAGACTGGCATCAGAAACGACTGGCCGCTAATGAAGGACACCTTCAAATGTCATGATATATCAGGAAGACTGTCCAAGCCATTACGGTCGCTTAGACTTTGGCGAAAGATTTACCGTTGTATATGCCACAGTGCGCAAACGAACATTGTTATGAGCTTGCTGCGCAGTAAAATAATTTTGCAGCCTTGAAAAATCATGCCACTTATGGAAATGGTTTTAGAGAAGGGCTACGAAGCATTTTGTGCCAGATTAAAAGGCCAACAGAGAAACAATCGCGACTCTTCTTTCGTGGCAAATATGCCGTCAAACTAATCTTCCCACATGTGTCCGGATGTACTAATCAAAGCATGCAGATACATTTTGTGTGCGGATTGCAATCCTAGAACTTGTGGACTAGGTGTCAGATGCGAACAATCTAGCTTTTTTCTAGCAAAAATTGAGTTCTGATCTTTTGCACACTACAAAACACCAGATGTGGAGTATATACCGGAAATTAAGGTACCTGCCTAACCATGAGCTCGCACTATACCGTGTTCTTTGTTTTCCCAGTTTTGATCTTGCCTCTCTTTTCCTTTTCCACTAGTGTTGTCATCGCGTTGTTTCTACAACCTTGACTGCTCAGATAACAAGTACAATTCCGAGCAGCAAGGGTCCACAGATAGGATAACAGCTTGAGCAAGGGATATGAGTCAACACAGGCAAGCTTCCTGCAAGCGTTGTCCGAGAACCACACTCGGTCTCTACTCGTGCACAGTCATCTTTTTGAAAGCTGGGATATTATGACCTGACCTGTACATGTTCAAGAGATGCTCAAATCTCTCCCAGCTTTACTTTTACTTATGAAAACAGAGGAGAGATTCTTTTCTACGTGTCTCTGAACACCTGAGTGGCAGTAAGGTCCACTACCTTGTCCAATAAGAGTGAGTAGTACGCAGTACCGATGATTTTTCCTAACATATAACGGCGCAGCAACTTGACTGTGTGGAAACGTTCACATAAAGGAAATTTTCTCTATGCTGCCTTTTGATAGATTAGGCTGAGAAGAATATGGTGGATCAATCGGGATTCGTTGAAACGGTCGAAGTGAGATTGACAGCTCTGGGAAGGAAGAATAGGTCAGAGAGCATAGCGTTAGAAATGCGGGCACGTTCTATGTCAAAGGCTACGCCCAAGCGATGTGCCAGGAAACTTTAATGAGGATGGCAGTCCCGCCTCGTTTATATAGTGTGTGACGCGTTGTGAACTAGGCGACAAAAACTGAGTCGGCTTTACTCCATTTTGTCGCTTCGTGGTTATATATATGCCAGGTAGGGCACCACTAAATTACATTGTGAAAGTTTTGTCCAAACTACAGCGTAGTCTGCTCTGAAAGCTTCTTCACACCATTCTCTGGTACAGCAAAGCTAAGTAACCTGAATATTTTGTTTTTCATTTAAAATAATCTATGGTTTATGTAGAGCAGCCTTAAATAACCATAGTCATGAATGGCTGTCCATAGCTCCGCCAGGTGCCCAAGGTGATGCAAATATGGGCAGGTTACTGCATTCAAGTAAAATACAGCACAAGACTCGATCTGCAATAAAATTTTAGTCATTCATTTCTTGAACTTGACACACCTATATATTTAGCAGCACCTTTTTTACACCTATATATTTAGCAGCACCTTCTTTCACATAAAGAGACATAAAGAGATTCACATAAAGAGATTTACATAAAGCAGTAACCTAGAACCTCGTAAAAACGTTCGGCCACCATTGTCCACGAACCTGCTCAACAGCAGTATCCCCGGTTACTGTGTCACGATCAACTACAGTGTCTGGTTATGCAAGGTTTCTCCGGAGCAGCACCAGCTGTTCCAGTTGCTCGTCGCTGAATCGATGCCTACGCGCCGCTTGGATGGCAGCAGTGACGGACGCAACGTCCTCCACGGTGGTGGGCGTACCGCCCACCGCGAACACCGACATCGCCAGCTTGGCCAACAGTGGGAAGCGGAGCTGGTTCGCCTTCCAGTAACCCAGTGGAGTCACGTTGTCCTCCGTCGTGTCCTCTGTGAGGTACAGGGACAGTTCCTGGCCCAGTGGGGTTGTCGGTCCGGGCTGCTGTGTCGTGGAGCTGTCCATGTTGCGGATGTTCCTGAACAGCTTCTGCCCCTTGTTGGTCTCCGGGTCGCGCTGCACTACAGACGTAGTGGGAGGGTCGAGGTTTAGAGCGGCCCGCTGTTTCTCGATGGCCTCTTTCATCTTGCACGCAGTTTGCTCGTCGCACCATGCGATCTTGAAGCGCGGGTCCAGGAGGGCACCGGCAAGCAGCACCGGGTCGTACCAGGACTGGGCGAAGTGCGTGTCCATGCTACGGAGGAAGTTCTCCGCCATCGTTTTCAGCTGGAAGCTATCCCGGGCCACGGCGCGTGTAAGGCTGACCTGCCCAGATACAATATTTTGAAGAGGAAATGAGGTTGAGGTTAGCCACCATATTCACCGTCATTACCATCTACACGAAGTCGACTACTCGTTCAAGACATAAAATCTCGCAGCCTTGAAGCCATGCTCTCAAGCTATTTCTTCCCCAGCGACGGCTGTTAAAACTGTTTTTGATAGAGAGCCCTGGGCATTACCTTCGACACTGTCTTAATGCGTCAGTACTTATGCACGGGTGTCAAGCAGTGCTGAAGTAGACGATGAACATGTTTTGTTACATGAGTGCCCGTGCCGCAGTTTACGCGATATATATGTTTAAATCAAGTTTATAAATGTTTGAGCTCTTTATTTCTTGACATATGAAGATAAACTAAACATGCATATGAAATGCTGCTATTGCCACCGTCCCTATTTCTTCTACATCAGATCACTCGTGCCCAAATGCCTTTCTATCTTTGGGGATTTGTCCCATGGGCTCTTTTACTGCCCGACTGCTGAGCAGTCATGTTCTGACCACTCCTCTCCGACCAAGCCCCCCCCCCCTCCCCCCACATTTCTTTGTCCATAACCACATGGCTCGACTGGCTTGGCATTTAAAGGGAAGGAGTATAGGCTGTATTTTTTTGGCTGCTTGAATATCATATGTTACTTATCAGTCACAAGCGCATAACGTTTTCTTCCAAATACGGCATGTGTTAGAGGGCTAGCACGTGCCTACAAGAACAGAGCTTTTCACGCTACCAATGAAGTGGAACGAAAATATGAGTCGCCTTCCAGTTCGGGTTTCCTTTTAAATCAGGCTATGCATGCGTCATTTAAAATTGGCACCAGCAAAGGAAAATCAGTAGAAAATTCTCCCCCCAGAGTGAGGACCTATCATTACCTGCAAGTTTCTCAGCGCTGGCAGCACGAGCCCCACGGTCTCATGCGGCTGGCGCAGTGCGTTAGTAGCCTCTTCCAGGGGCGCCAGCACTTCCAGTAGATCTTGCAGAAGGCTCACGTCAGCCGCCGTGAGGCCGACCTCCTTGCAGGCGTAGATGCGCTCCTGCAGGTCCGAATGCTGCGTGAAAACAGAGCACAGCTCGCGCAGGCACTCCAGCTGCGAGGTCCACTCCTCGGAGTAGCTGGACGGGAACGGGAACGAGATACCCGTGGCGCCCGCGATCGTCGCCGCGTCTTGGGCACTCCTCTTGATGCCCGCCACCACTCGGCTGCACCTGGCCACCAGGCTCAGCACGTCCTGATCCTGCACACAATTAAATGCGGAATTTATCCGTCAAATAATAACTTCGGGATCTCTGCCGCGTTTGCCTTGTGGCTGTGGTGGTCCACTGCTCTTTCTATACCGAAAGTCGACCTAGACAGCGTTGAATGTATACAAATGAAAGCCAAATCGCAAAAGACCCATTTGCTTGGTGATGGGAGCCTATCGTAAACTACCCCAGGCGGTCGAAATTCAAACCGAATTCTTCCTTAAGGAATATCGCTGAATTTGTGTGCACGCATCTTTGAGAGGTTAAAACCTCGCATGCTACCAACAACACTGGGAGGAAGGAGTAGCACTTTGAACGCATATAATACGAAGAGACTGTCTCACATGATCAGAGTACTTTTTGCAGTTCTAGTCATATCTCCCAGCCACACAACCAGAACTCTTCAGAAATCTTTGAAAACTTTCTTCCTGCTCACAAAGGCATTTCTTGTCTTGCCGAGGTCGCAACACAAGTCGTGACAAAAAGTCGTGACACACGTTCTTGACAAAGAGCGGTTTCATTAGGCACAACCATGTCGGTTTCGCTACGTTGTTAACGTGTACTTTTCCAGACACTGTTACACAGTACATCGACCTGGCTTAAGTTTCAAGCAAAGAGTAAAACATAATTGCACAGCGCTACAGATGATCGCTCGCAATTATTCCGCACACCTAGGCAGCGGTGATAACATTACAGCGGCGGCCATAGTTCGTTTAGGTGAATAAAGAATTCAAATTCAAGCGAAATTCAAGCAACAGGTATTCTGCGATGCTACAGTTACGAGATGCCCCGGCCAAATATCTCGCATATACAATTATGTCGAAAGACCAAGTACAAGGATTGCGGTCTTAGTGCTAATACTGCATAAGCACTGCTTTTACTGATCCGTCACGAGGACTGACTATTGCGGTGCGCATCTTCTGCCTTCCAACTTAGGTATGTCGTTCAGAACAACCCACCACCAGCTTACCTACTTCCACCCACCACAGGGCCTTTACCCGCTAGAATCCCCTGAAGCAGTGAAACGAGAGTGTGATTACGAATTCGAATTCAAAGAAGCCGTTCAAGTCAGCTGCTCTCTAGAAGCACCGCCCTCGCCCCCCCCCCCCACACACACAGACAGAAACACACACATCCGCCTTCTGAGAAGGGGCCTGTCCATTCAACTCCAGCCGGCTAACCTGACTCTCCAGAAAAATTGTCAGTTTTTAAAGCCATGGCTTATACGAAAAGCATTCCCAGAGTCGGAGCATCGAAGTAATGAACGAGTGCGAATCCAAATGCGTTTGCAGAACTGTCGCATGAAGTGTTTTGTGCTCCCCGTAAATTTGTTTTTCCCATGAACGCCTAAAGAAGCGGCATCGTCACGCATATCACCGACCAATGCCAAATGACCAAATGGATTCGAAATGCAATAGAAATTTATGAAATATGGCCCCTGGTGTGTAAGTATACGCAATAAAATTGCCAAACATCCAGGCTACAAGCAGCTCTTTTCATTTTGTCTTCACCGGGTACCCAACGGCCATTAAGATAGGGCCACGCCCTTACAAAAATGGATATTGAATTTCTGTTACCCACGTAATGTGTTTTTGATGAGTCATCAACCACTCAAAGGAGATTCAAGATTCGATGTGTTTTAACATCATATCCGCAGCAGACTTTCCTTTGAGATCACACATGAAGTTTTGTGCTTGGAAAACGCAACAGTATTTTTGGGTAGGATCTTATGTGGAAATACATTGACTTTCTCAAATGAGGAAATGTATACATCACTAAGTGAATATATATTATTTCTTTGTTAACTGCACACTTTCAGAGCCCTATGTTTTCATTTCTGATTAGCATATGTAGCATGTTGCCTAAGAAACAATTTTTATGTGTTTTAACATGAGATCCGCAACAGACTTTCATTTGAGATTACGCAAGAAGTTTTGTACTTGGAAAACAAAACAGTATTCTTGTATAGGAGCTAATGTGGAAATACACTGACTTTCTCAAATGAGGGAAATTATACATCACTAAGCGAATGTATATTCTTTACTATGTTCTCATTTCTGTTTAGCATGCACTGTAAAAACAAAAACAACTTTTTGGACATTTGTTTCATTCAAAACACGCTTACACCCTGCGTCTTGGGTGTTTGTGCCATTGCAAATCACTTCTTGCCAAGCGAATGGGTGCTGTGGTTGGACAATATGCTTGAGGGTGTTACGGGCAAGGATATTTCTGTGTACGCGAACCGACGCACTGCCACACCGCCTCCAAGCTAACGGACGCAAGGCTGCTCCATTTCCAATGCCTCCTTGCACCTGCGAGCAGGCCGTTTTGGAGAGACCAGCAGGGGTACCCCGGCCTGCGCCGACGACGACGCGCGTACGTAACCCGAGTCGTGCGTTGACTCGCAACTGGACCGTCCTGGGAGCATGTGCGCGACCAGGGCACGAGAAGCAATGCCTTCTTTATAATGCATGATATTTTGCGTGTTTCTTAAGCTTTCGAGCTCCTTGCTCTGCGTATAGATTAGCCGAGCCCTCAGTCATCGCAACGCTTCCCGAAATGTTTAGATACAAATAAGATTTAGTTACCAGTAAAATAGTGTTGGCGCTGCTGCGCTTGCCGGCATTGAAGCTTGGTCGCACTTTTTTCCTTAAAGGTTCGTGCTACAGCTCCGTGTTCAGCGAAAATTACGCCCAAGGTAGCAACCACCGAAGAGCCAGCGCTGATAAATTTGCCAGCGATGCCAAACTCGACATGTTAAAATGACTGCAGTGGACAAAATAGTGCGCATAGGTATCTAGAACATTAGATGCAAGTTCTAAAGGTCAAGAAGTTGTAATTGTTAGAGCAGCCGCAATGGCCTGTACACTTCGAAACATGCTTCGAAACATTATGTCCCATTCTTATGAATGCAGTCCAGACATAAGTAGCAAATACGTTACCGACAGTAACAGCTCCCCTAGTGGCCGTCCAGACATAAGTAGCAAATACGTTACCGACAGTACCAGCTCTCCTAGTGGCCGATTGGTTGGCGTAGAAAGCTACGGAGTAAGAGGTACCGAGTTCGAATCGCGCCAGAGGTGCAGTTTTTTTTCGCTTAGTTTTAATTTTTTTTTATTTTTTAGCTTTTTTAATGTAGTTGAGGTGCTTCGCTACGTTTTAGCTTTTACTTTTTATCCAAAAGTGCTCATTGGTCAACACTCATGAACAACACACAAGAAATGCACACATTAGGTACCAACCAGAAACACGGTGGCCAACTTTCTTGTGAAACTCATCAAAAATGCATCAAGAAAATGTATAGAAATGTTAATGTGCATGATGAGGAATGTAATTACCATTTAATCAGAAACTCATTAAGCTTTTTTGTAAGGGCGTGTGCGTCAGCGTCCGCTAAACCCGGTACATCACCGACTGTCTTTGCATAAGCAAGCACACTGCAACAGGCGATGTGAGAAAGCCACGTGCACGTGAATACCTTGTGCAAAAACACTTTCGGCACGCACGCACTCAGCCCGCAGGTGCTCTTATAAGGAGCTTACGGAGTGCCGTTTTTCCCTGAGGACACGGTCGGTAGTGTCGTAAGCGTGCTTGTTTTGTTCAGTCGGACGGCCACGTGCAGTTCCATTGCCGGTTGCCGATCTCTTAGTAGCCGCTAAGTGCATGCATGCATTCAATATGCTGAGCTGTGTACGGCTATATTTGTCAGGCTATAAACATTTCAGCCGAAGCGATCGGAATTACTAGGCGATAGCGTGGTTCTGTGCTCTCCTCGCTTTGTTCACTGCCGCTATTTTGCCCGGCATTCGGTCGCAGTATTAGACGTCAAAGATTAATCACAACGTTCTGCGTTATACATTCACGCATCAGTGATACATATTATATGCTCACGGAGCGGACACGTATGCTTTACGTTTTAACGCTCCAAGTTGTAAGCCACGTTGTACACGTTGTACGGGTTGGTTAAAGCGCTTCTGAGCTACGGTTCCCTAATGAAAAAGCAAAAGTTCTACGGGGAAATAACCTCACACAATCACATCAAATCGCATAGATTCTCATACGGTGCACAGCGTTATCAAAATAGCTCCCATAGTTTATGATAATGTGCAAGAGGCTATGAGATCATATGCAATTATATGCGACTTGTACATGACTTCGTATATGAACTGAGTGAGATTGTGTGATAAAATGTGAGGTTATAGCCTCAAACAATATTTTCACTAGGGTTGACAGGTAGCCACAAATTAGCCAAAAGCCAAAAAGACGAAGGTTCTGTCAACAACAGCAGCGGCATCCTCGATTATAGGAGTACGAACATCAAATATTGATTATTCTTGCCTTAAAATGCGGGGCATGACGTATATACATGGATCACAGCGTAAACTTCGCATAAGTTTGGAAAATAACTTAATACGAAATTTGTTGTTTAAATCTGATTCGTTTTTGCGCTTCAGCGACTGAACACCAGCTAAATAGCAAAGGGAAATTGGGAAACGCGAAGCCTCAAAGTGAAGAAAACGCTACGGTCACGGCACAAGCTCGAAAAGAACCCGCTTTCTCAAGCTGCAAGTTGATGCTGATTCTATGAAACATGCGAAATACGAGATGCCTATAAGGCTTATGCAAGCTGAAACGGAGCTTAGTTTATACCTGTTGTCAATGACTTTTGAGTTGTACTCTGTGTGGACATTCAACTTTACGAACACTCCAGGTCGTACAACCTTTAGCTTCTTACACTGTACAACCTATAAGTGTCCTTACCGGCCCAAAATACCGTAAAACACTTTGTTTCGGAACCTCACGAAAAGAATCAGGGAAGTTTATTATTTGATGCATTATTAGACAACCTACACTTCGTGTTTTTCTGGTGCAGCCTTTGATATTATTGTAAGCACAACGCTTGTTTTTTGTCTGACAGAAAACTAACTAGCCAGCTCAAGTTGGAGCGATAGCCACGCACATCAGAACACAGCTAAGGCTATCTTGCTCCCCGCTGCAATTTTAGAGATAGCACAATTGATGGCTATGTTTAACATTAGTTCCATATTACCGTGTACGCAATAATGTAGGAAAGAAGGTCACAAAATTACTGTGTCACTAAGCCCTAAAGTATGCGAGCTAGACAAAAATTGGAGGGACACTTAAGCTTCGCCTTAAGTGCCCCTTGGCACTTGAGGCACGACGCGATGGCGGTTCCATGTTTGCGTACCTACATAGACTTTGTTACTCTGCCCATTAATAATTCCTTAATTTATTCATCTAAAATGTATCTCACGCAATCATACAGATGTGCATGAAAGGTCGCCCGGCGTAGATGTAAAGCCCCGCATTAACCAAGAACGTATTAACGTGCCTGGTTAGCCTAGGGGCAACTTGTTTGACTCAGAATGAGAGGGTTCTGAAAGGCTGATACTGATCTCACCTTCCCATCTGAAAAGAGAAGCCCGAGTTGGCAGATACTGGCAAATAAGCGATTTCAAGCGGTCACGTGATATCGGGCAACACCTACCCCCAATCAGTTCCCGGCCATGCCAGCTACCAGAGTCATATGCGTGATTTTTCACTCATAACGCCAACGCCGGATTTTCCGGGGAACAAGACTTTAGTGCTATCGCATTAAAATAAAAAAAAAGCAACCATGGAGGACACTTAAACTCCGCCTTCAAAGTTATGACGCAATAGCGTAGGCTACCATGCTCATGCTACCCAAATATAAAGCGTCGCTTTAGCCAAGACGTATAAACGCACCTGCGTGGTACATGTAGGGGTAGAGTGAATGCAAGGGTCCTAGCATGCTGATTCCGATATCACCCTCCCATATGAAAGGAGGGGCCCAACTTGGCAGCTTTTGCCAAACGTAAAGTCAGGCAACCCTACGGCCAATTAGTGCGCGGCCACGTCACTGACAGTTATGATCTACCAGTGTCATGCTCGTGATTTTTTCGCTCACAACGAAAACGCTGGATTATCGCTGAACGGGGCCTTTAGCTCTGTTGCATTGTTAAATCACACGACTCACCTACAAAACAACGAATCAGATTGCCGAGTAAAGCGTTGGTCAAAGTGAAGGCGCACGCAAAGAATCATAACAAGCGTAGCCGCACAAGGGACGCACTCTCACCACGTCAAACGCGCTCCTGACGGCGCTGTGGAGGCGGTAGCTTGAGTTTATGGACCAGTTCTTTTCCATGGCGTCTAGGTCCTCGAGCAGCTCGTGTGTCAGGTCGAAGTCAGCCAAGTCCCGCGGAAGTGTCGCACCGCCATGGTTTTCGTCTTCTAGGGCGCTGCCTACCCATCCGGGAAACGAGAAGGCCTTTGCCGTGCGTGCGGGATTGTCTACCAGGATCCGGACGACGCGCTGTAGCGACGGAGGGTAGCAGGACAAAACAAAGAAAAACAAAATCTAAAGCAACAGAGGCAGACCTGCGGTCGCACTGGGGGAAGGTACAACCATTAGTTTCTTAATTGAAAAACAAACCATTACTCCATCAGCGACTAATTGCTATGAGATCAGGCAGGAGGAAATCTATGCTCGCTGTCTGCACTTATGACCAAAATATTAAAAGTGTAAGAGAACCGCACACGAACAGCGCTGGACCGGTGCCGTATCTTCTGATCTTTCTTTACTCTGAGCTCCTCTGTCTACCGTTATCACGAGATTCACTTACTCCTTGCGAAGACTGACCTTTTCTCACTAGGACCAAGTGTTGCAGATGATTTAATTTATTTTCATGTATCATACATGCATGAGGAGATGGGAGAAGAAGCTGCCATTCTGCCATTAATGCAGCTTGACTCGGCTCCCATCCCCTACACAAGAGCAGAGCATCAGGTACAAATGCACACGCGTAGCCAAATAAAAATAAGCAATAAATAAGTGATCGAACACCAATCAAAACAACAAAATACATTGAACTGCAATCAACACATGACTGAACTACAATCAAC
This sequence comes from Amblyomma maculatum, assembly GCF_055883805.1. Lineage (NCBI taxonomy): Eukaryota > Metazoa > Arthropoda > Arachnida > Ixodida > Ixodidae > Amblyomma > Amblyomma maculatum. Next base: position 44,510,939 of record NC_139352.1, read on the forward strand.
ACAGTACACAGCTCGTCCAATGCTATCCCATTCATGATTTGTCCCAGCGAGCCTATGAGAGAGCTTCATCTGTGGACCGAGCGACTGGCGAAAGACCCTTTAAGGGGGCTTGTGTGGCAGAGCTGCTGCCTCTTACACCTTACGATGACGGCTGTTAAACGCTTCTTTTTTTTGCGATTGGCGTCGCATAACAGTCGAAGTAATGGAAGGGTGGCTAACGTGGAAGGCGAAAGAGAGTGCGAAAGCGGAGAAATGCGCAACCGAGCGGTCATGATTTTCCGCGGCAGCGGATTTCGCTCGCTCTTGCCGCGAGTGTGAACGACACATTAGTAGTGGCTTAGCGGAGGTGTCGCCGCACGCTTGGAGCGTCGGAATGGAGAGCAGAGCTGACGAGATAATCATTACATGTGCGAAAACAAAAATAGCGGTGCATAATTTCTGCACATATACGCCAGCGATTATTAGGGCCGCGGGAGAGGCATTCTTGGCTGAGTCGACTATTCATCTCTGTGGCTATATGCGTGCCTCTCCCAAATTATTTAGCTGGGTTCATCACGAAGTGAGGATAACTCACCTGTCGCTCTCGTTAAACACAAATAATAGTTTCGAGCTTTTTCTTTTTTTTTTTCATGCGGTAGCACAGAACAAGTCGCATTCGTCGATATGTTCTGCATGCGGTGACTGGCGTTTGGCAGGCTGCGGTTGCGGCTAAAATAGAATGAAATAGATCAGTTTATGGTTTCAAGTCAGCTTCGAACCCGCTATGACGCAAACAGACCACCTTCACTGGCCACTGCGTTCGACCAATTGCGACGCCTGCGTAGTCGAATATATCGCATGTACAACTGCCAGTCCATCACACACAGCGCTTTGGATGCCATCTTCATCAGCTTCCATGAATGCGCAGTCGATCCAGAACACACCGCTATTGCATTGTGCTCTTAAGGTGCATTGATCGGCCTCAAGTGTTTATAATGTGCTACCGTTAAGGCCACCATTCATCGCTTAGCATATTTTCGTCTGACGCCTGCTTGCCTTTGAAATTCCATGCTAGAACCGAACCCGAGAATAATGTGGTAGAGCACTTAATATGCATTCGATGTAACCCCGCCAAATCATTCGTTATGTTCTTTTATTGATGCGCGCGAAGAAGGCAAAACATTTAGAAACATTCGGTTCCCTCGCGTTGCTCACTGCGTACCTTATTTTCAATGTTCCACCTACGCAGCGCCTCTTGGAAGCTCCTGCGGATGGCCTCCACAGCGTCCACGTCCGCGGAGACACGCCTGAAGGCGATAGTCTTGGTCTCGGTCCTGAAACGCCGGGTCACGTACGATATGTTCACGCTGGCATACATTTCGTCCGAGTCGCCTAGCCACACGTTCACCACGGCCGAGATGGAGTCGGAGGCCCGGCCGATGGATGCCGAGAGGCTCTCCTGGAGCTCCGAGACCATCCGAGGAAGCAGCACGCCTGTCATCTCCTCCACCGTAGGAGGCTCGTAGTCGGGCGCTGTCACCTGCGAGGTTTGATTAAAAAAATTAAAAGAAATAGCAAATAGCTGAGATAACGGTACTCAGAAATTAGAAATTTCACCGCAGCTACTCCGGCATATTAGTTTTTTAGTTTTGCGATATGCTGACATGAATACTTTTATACATATCTGTCACATCTTAGTTAAAAGCCATTTCCCCATATAACCAATCCGAATGATAACACTCAGCCTTTTCCCATTACTTGGCTGCTATAATACAAAATGTCTGCAATGGTTTGTTGGCCCTCGTGAACAAGTCGGCACATGCGACGGTTGCAAGCTGCAGCGAATGCGGTGAGCTGTCTGAGCGGGCGGCAGCCATCGCCAGCTTATGAGCCTAAAGCTGGAACTGGGCCATTGAGACAGGGCCGCAGGTGATTTTGGCTTACGCAATCCAGGGTTGAGAGGCAGGGCAAATGCGCTACTGCGAATGCGCTACTCATGTGAATTTATTATTATTATTATTTTTTTTTTTTTTGCAATTCACGGGCTTTCTTTTGAGATCAGAAAAACGATACACATGAGGCTTCCTTTATCGTAAATACATAGAATAGTTGTTTCTGGATGCGTTCTCCAACTTTGTAAATCACATTATTGTCTAAAGTCAATATTAAGTAAATCAGAAAAAATAACCTAATGAACTAATTAATTATTTTCGAAACAGAAAGTGATCGTTGCGCGCAAGACGGCTGGTAGCTGTATGCAATTGATTTCGCTAGCCTATCTTAAATGTTTAATTTTTTAACCCCTGTTCAAGTTGGGTGGGACACCCGGTATATACAAGAATGATAGAAGACAATAGTCTGCGAGGCCAAGACACGCGTAGGAGATATAATTTTTGTTTTGTTTTGTAGTTGATGTAGACCAGATTTAGTTCTGCAATTTTATTGTAGCATTGCATAAAATTATCACCGCTTCGAGAGGGCTCGGAGGGTGAGATGGTGCAGTCAACGATGGGGCGCAGCGGAATACCAGGTTTGTAAATTTTGTGGAGCGCCTAAAAGCTGGATGGCGAGCCATTCCAGCATATCAGATGTAAGTAGAGGTGTTTTAATTGAGTGTAGCGGTTGAAGATGGACAGTAAAAAGTTTGTTTATTCGGATCTGAAGTTGAGAAGTCGGATCCTTATTTGATTAAAAAAAATCAATGCTGTTCTTTGATCATACATTTTCATTTAGTTCTTTATTGTTGATAAGAAAGGATGAAAGGGAGAGATAAGTTTCAAATAATTTTGCGCGCAATTTTCATGGGGCGAAGTAGCGTTTATCATCATTCGCCTAGTCGTTGTGTGCAGTATTTGTTGTCGGTTTTTTGTTGCCATACTTTGAGATATTTTTGCTGCAATACTGATGGGAAAATACCTGACTAATGTTTCACAAAGGTCGCGAGATAATGGTCAAAGTTGTGTTACAAGATAAGCGCGTCCAATTATCTGAGTGCCAGGAAGTGAGTCGAGCATAAAAGCGTTATCTGTCGTGCACAGAGACAAGATTCATAAACGGTATCGCGTACTCGACGTCACGCCGCTATTCGATAAACAGCCAACCAAGCAAGCCTGCTCGGTATTTAAAAGAACGTGTTCGATCTTCTAAAGGGCGTTTGGCAGAGTACGCGGGATAATACTTTTGCCAGATTTTCGCCTTTGATGAATGAAGTCGAGCTTCTATTTAGAAGACTGGTTGATTTAAAGTCGTTTATTTTGAAAACTATGGCGCAAGGCCGTTGTGTTGCAAATGTGGACACACATCGAAGTTCGATGCAATGTACGATCTATTCTGGTATGGCTGAACCCGAACAGAAGAGCTTTGTCAACACCCCTACACCACTCTGATCCTGCCCGTTTCACTCCCGCATGTAGCAAATATGAGTTGTGCGTCGTTATTTGGGAGCACTGCGACACGGTAATGTGTGTGCTGGATGTAGTGTGTGGCCCTTCAAATGCAGCATATATTGCCACTGTAAATGAGTGGGGTCCGAGCGGTGCTACAGCCAGATTAGTGCAAGAGGAAACCTTTTGCAATGAATTGAAATAGCGCACTATCGAAACATCACAACCGAAGCAGGAACTACATTCCAAGCAACCCCTTCCGGGGTGGCGCAGTGGTTACGGCGCTCGACTACTGTTCCTAAGGATTGCGGGATCTAATCCCGGCCTCGGCGGCCGCTTTTCGGTGGATGCGAAAAGCAAGGCGCCCGTGTGCTGTGCGATGTCAGTGCACGTTAAAGAACCCCAGGTGGTCGAAATTTCCGGAGTCCTCCACTACGGCGTCTCTCATAGCCTGAGCCGCTTTGGGACGTTAAACCCCACAAACCAAACCAAACCAAATCACTCCAAGCAACCATACACAATGGACACTTCTCTTTTACCTCATCTAAATCGAATCGCGGCCTTGGCGGCCGCTTTGGCGGCCGCTTTTCGACGAAGGCGAAAAGCAAAGCGCTCGTGTGCTGTGCGATGTCAGTGCACGTTAAAGAATCCCAGGTGGTCGAAATGTCCGGAGTCTTCCACTACGGCATCTCTCATAGTCTGAGTTGCTTTGGGACGTTAAACCGCACAAACCACAACCATCATCTAAACCTGACTCCATGTGCAGGGTAACCAACCGGGAATCACCATGGGTAACTTTCCCACCCAACCTGTACTTTACCTTTTGTCTGCTATCTTTACAGCACTAGAGTATCCTGGGGCGAAATTAGAACGTCATAGACAAACCTGAATGAACTGTGCAACTTCTCGCGCATATCTCTGCGATCTAGTACACAATACAATGATTAGAAAAAAATAGTTTGGCGTTTATACGCAATGAGTCAAAGCATTATACCAGCGCATAGTATATTGATGAGATACATACCCGCTGTAACTTATACTCGAACCATGTTCATAATAACTGAAATGCTGAATAGCTTGAAGTATATTTTGGGTAAAGAAAGAAGAACGACAGGCTCGCCAGGCGGTTGAAATTCTTCCCATTCATTTCATTTCCATTTCAATCCTTTCTCCTACAGCTTGTGTCAATGTTTGACTGAAAGAGTGCAAGAGATACTGATCGTTTCCTTTCCGATAACCAATTATCTAATAATGACAAGCCGAAATGGGGCCAAGCTTCCTACGAACCTTCCCCGCGATGATATTGGCAGTTGGCTTTGGGTTCTACTGCGTCCGGCATCTTTTACCTAAAGCACTGTTACAACGTCGTAGAGAAGTTGGCATGTGTTATCGGTGTGAACAAAACTGCTGGCTACGGCTCGCATGCTGAGCGTAACTTAGTGGAAATGCCTCAGTCTAAGTTATATGCAATAAGGAAATACAGCAAAACAACAGAATACAATTACGAGTCTTTTCGGCTTTTGAAGATGCACGAAATGCTTCGCTGAAGTTACTCAAAGAAACAGACCGTTAATACTCTACCGCTCATCAAAAGCCAACGGCATACTTGGCAACGCACCTTCATAAGCTGTAAGAATCCAGGCCTGTTTACCACCTCGAAGGGTTCCAAGTCACGCCAAACCAAGCCGAGCACGGCATCGCTGATCTCCTTGCGTCGGGTTCGGAATTCCCGGCAGTCACCGCCAATGTTCGGACTCGCCCTAGACGACGTCGCCGGACTTCCCACCGACGAACTGGACGCACAGTCGTTTACAATGCCCGAGTATTTACTACTCGTGGCGTGGACGGCCGTTTCACTCGGCTGACTCTGCAGAAAGCCCGGCGCGACAGTCACTGAGGAAACATCCATGCCCCAACCCGGAAGGCGCATGTTGTGTTGATGTTGCACCGAATGTTCGCTTTCCGGAGCCATGTCGGAGAGAATGTAAGTGTTCGTCATTGTCGTCGGGCTGTCGTTGGTCGTACTGACGAACACGGACCCCGAGGTTGCCCCGGTCGCAGGCAAGTCTAGAGTGGGTCGTTCATACGGCCCCGGGTGGGTTAAACTTGTAGAAACACTGCAAGCCGCGACACTTGATGTCGCCATCGCCGCCTGCCTTGGTTGGCCATTTCCAAGCGCCTTTCGGCGCAGTTTGCCTTCTTGAAGCTTCAAGGAGATCTCAAGCTCCCTCGGATGCTTCCTCTTGAGATGCCTAAGAAGGTTGGAGGAAACGCCGGCCGTGGCTCGGATGTACTCGTTGCACAGGAGGCAGGTGCCTATGAGCTTGGTTCCTTCGATGGTCGTTATGTAGAACCTCCGCCAGGAGGCTAGTGGTGCACCCCTTGTTCCCCACCGGCCTGTTGTTCTGTCCCCCACCGGGGCGTACACGAGGCCCGATGAAGCATTCGTAGTCGTTCCGCGATCATGGATGTCGACCACAAGCGGGGGAGGGTCTTCGCTGCTGAAATCGGCCATCTCGAAGCAGCTGCAATACTTCACAGAAGGCGGGAGGCAGACGAATCAATCAGAAGATGACGAGTGTTACCTTTGTTTACTGCGTACAACGACTTTCGGCGACACAGTGTAGTGGCTCGTTGACATGACACTGCGGACGCAAATCGGACGATACTGGGGGGTTTGCCGATTTTTTCTCAGCCCAAAATGTGAATCGCACTGTATGATGGCAAACCCGACGCTCTCTAGAATACACTGTTGATGACAGGACGCATGAGGCGCAACGCTCCCGAGTCCCTTTCACGATGAATGAGTTGCAGCTCCAACGCTCTCTGTCGACTGCTCTTTCCATTCCAAAGCGGAAGTTAATTCCTTTCCATCTGCTCTCTAGAAACTTCCGCCAAGCAACAGACAACTCTCACTCAATCAGAAAAAGCACTCACCCGCATGAATTGCGTATCTTGGCAAAAAAAAGTCAGTCTGAAACGCGCTCGCGCCGCCATGACGCTGCCAGTCCGCGATTCCTGCAGCGTTGCTTAGCAAGCCAGCCGCCATTCCTAATCAATGTCGGAGCTGCTCGCAGTGGACTCGCCGACCACGTCACGACGGAGCGAGAGCTTGCAGCAGCCGCCACGCCTTTGCCAGCCTTTGCGCGCGCCGCAGAAAAAAAAAAGAGAAGGTTGTTCCACCCCACTCTCCCTCCGTGTGACGTGGAATGGAACGGAATGGAATGCCCGAGCCTCGCACTCCTCTCTTCTTTCCTCCGCCCTCCATGATTCTTTCTCCGCGCTGCGACTCCTCCTCTCGAAGCGGAGGCTCCTCTCGTATCTTATGTTTACCTTTTGATTTTATCCGACGTAGACCGGTTGCTAGGAGCTGCAGCGGCTGTTTTACGCTTTCTTTTTCCTCTCTCGCTGGTCGCTTCCTTTTTCTATTTTTTTTTGTTCCGTCCGGAAGACCGTATGTCAGCTATGTCGGTTGAGCTCTGGAAATGGGCGCGCAGCCAGCCAGCCAACTACGCGCAGCTGCAGGCGCAGAGTGCGTCGCGAGGTGCCCGGCGGCGACGCTGACGCCAAGTAGCGGAAAGGCATCTTTGATGCGAAAACCCCTCACCTCTTTTTCTTCAAGTAAAACAAAACTTGACTGAGTTTTTTTTCTTTTTTAATCTCTTTGGTAATCCTTTCATCGCATCAGAGCAGGTCGTGACTTTTCCGGCATAGCCAACCGATCGCTGTCTATATTCAGCGTTATCACTGGAATTTTGGCGCTGTTTGCATGCAGCTAAGTGCTGGAACGACCTTCCAGTCTGCTCTGGTGGTAACAGGTTGCAGCGGCTCTAAGTCGACCTTCGGTGGCCACCGATGGCGATCATGACCTCTCATAATCATGGCTTATGAGCGGAGCTATCAATACCTACCTCTCATGCAGCGCTCACGATGGTGTTTGTTAGCGGAAATGCGCGAAAACTAAAGGGAAAAGTCTGCGGAACGAATTAAGGTTGATCACGCGTGAGAAGGCAAGGGGCTTTCTTACATGGCGCTGTTAATTTGCAAGCGGCTTACTCCTGCTATGTTCGATTAGCACTTGTAGAAGCCGTGGCTATAAGTAATGTTTGCAGAAACTCTTGACTTCACATTACGCTTCTTGGTGAAGCGCTATATCATGCAACAGCTGACCATTCAGTGAGCGGCCATGACACGTGTCAACAACCAACTTCCCGAGGGATGTCCATGATGAAGACCGTGATATATGTTTCGCAGGTTGGCGGGACAACATGGATATGAAGCACCGCTTTATCGAAGTCGTACCGACATGCCTGCATGGTTTGGGAGTAGTTCGTCTGACACGGGATCAAAGGGTTTAGGTGCGTTCCATTCCCATCTCAAATATGCTGCCGAAATTGGAAGCATCTGCAAATTCGGCCATGACGTCATCTCGTGACGTCGCGCAATCTGCCGACCAATCAGTGCCTGCTTTGTCACCTGGGGGTAGTTGGCAGGTGGTAAGGCTGAAAACTACCTGCCGAAGACACGTTCGTGATTTTCGGGTCATGGAAGCCGCCGAATGACACCACCGCCGGATTTTCTGTAAACGAGACATATAAAGGCTTTTAACTTAATAAATGACCTAGCAAATATAAATATCAAATTTTCGATAAGTTTGCACACGGTGGGAGAAATAAAAATTACGGCACAAGTGAAACGCTTCTGTGGCTTCGTGCCCCAATTTTTTGTTTTGCAGAAAACAGTGCCGAAATGAAAAGATGAAATAGATTTAGATTGCATAGAGGTTCCCTGTCCATACGTTGTGTTTAATGTCATCGCGATTTTGGCGGAAATACAGCATACTTCAAAAGAACGGCTGTGCCACAATTGAGGTCGTGAAAGAGTTGTAGCCAAAGCAGGCAAAAACAAAGTATTGATTACGTGAATTGTGATTCATTGATGGACGGATTGATTGGGGGGTCTAGGGGCACCAGTTAAGACGGAGGGCTCCAGATTAAATTGGGTCGTTTCGCGTTCTGAAACGTGCTCAGAAGAGTCTGGGTGTATGCGCACGCATTGTTATTTTTTCCTGGAGTAGAAGAACACACACACACACACACACACACACACACACACACACACACACACACACACACACACACACACACACACACACACACACACACACACACACACACACACAACACACACACACACACACACACACACACACACACACACACACACACACACACACACACACACACACACACACACACACACACACACACACACACACACACACACACACACACACACACACACACACACACACACACACACACACACACACACACACACACACACACACACACACACACACACACACACACACACACACACACACACACACACACACACACACACACACACACACACACACACACACACACACACACACACACACACACACACACACACACACACACACACACACACACACACACACACACACACACACACACACACACACACACACACACACACACACACACACACACACACACACACACACACACACACACACACACACACACACACACACACACACACACACACACACACACACACACACACACACACACACACACACACACACACACACACACACACACACACACACACACACACACACACACACACACACACACACACACACACACACACACACACACACACACACACACACACACACACACACACACACACACACACACACACACACACGTGTGTGTGTGTAGAGAGAGAGAGAGAGAGAGAGGAAGAGAGATGGAGATAGCGAGTAGGAGGTTTTGGGCGATTACTAGTATATCCGATGAAACATATGACCGAGAACTATACGCACAAAACAGAGATTTAGACTCACTGACTTAGGAGCTGCTTGTTTCCTGCCGTAAAAGGGCAATGATGGACACTGGAGATGTGCGCCTGCATTAAGACGTTTTAGCAGACGCGTGTCTCCTGTGTCGATCTACTATATCTGCGCTGTTCCTCACATGAGGGCACGAAATTACCACTGTTAGTAAAAACTGATTCTCTGCTTCTTTCTGCCTATACTGATGGGTATTGGGCAGTGCAAAACGAGCTTAGTCCTGGGAAACCACTTAAGTTTGCAGTTGTCGTTTCCCCTCCACCGTATGCCAACGGGTTATGTCGATGACATCAATGACTCCGTGTTCAGTTCCCTAAATGAATGGCCATGCTTTTTGGACATCAACGGTGTTTGCTTAGGAAACGCAATTACTTTGTTTCATATTTCCGCCTTATCTATAGCTTATCCAGGCTTCCGTGTAAAGTATTTTGTAATTTGAGCACTGCTCGAAATCGAGAAGCCAACTTGAGATTTGGCCAATGTTCTTAGGGGAATCCCCCAAGGTGGTGTATATTTATAATAAGGAGTAATTACTCATTAGCGTCTACTGAGTGCAGTCATACGCCTAGAAGGAAAGCTACACTGGTTTCACAGAAATATTTTAGTTGAAGAAAAACATGTCCTTGTCTGAGGTGCGAACCCAGGATAACCGCCCGTTTAGCGTAGTCGCTCTGCTAACTGAGCTAACCAGGACGGCTAGCATTCGGATGTTAGGGCGAGAGGGATTGAACTCGAAGTAAAAACAGAATTTTGTTCCGAGTAATGAGTAATTACTACCTTATTACAAATCTACTTCACCTTGGGATGCCCATAAAACACTGGACAAAACAACGCTCCCATTTCGAGTTATCTAACAATTCACTCTCGCCCTACCATGCGAAACCTAGCTCTCCTTATTAGCTCAGATGGTAAAGCGACTGCTCCGGACTGGTGGTGGTCACGGGTTAGAGCACCGGACCAGGAAGAATTTTTCTTTAATTACGAAGTTTCTGTGAAAGTTGTGTATGTTTCCTTCTAGCCGTACGGCTGCACCCAGATGAATGCTAAGGAGTAATTACTTCCTTATTACCAACTTCGGATTTTACAAAGCGCTATTTAAGGGTCGATTATCGGACTCAAGAAGTTTGTCCACGTAGTTGCAAAGCTCAGGGCGCCCCATTGACCTGCGACTCAAAGCGTCGACCATGTTTGTTCGTAACGAGTCTGCCTTTGCACGTGGTTTAGTTACCTTTACAATAATTATGAACACACTTAGTTTGGTTTGGTTTGGTAAAACTTTATTCCCCACAGTAGGAGTCCTGGAGGACACTCGGCTAGGCGCCAGGTGTAGAGGGCAGCTCCCACGTCGGCACAGAGAGCCCGAAGCTCTCCGCCGCCGCGCGGGCCTCCTGGACAGCCCGAAGCTGATCATGTAGTGAAGCACTTTTTAACACTTTGTCCCAATGTTCCTTGTTCTTGGCGTATGCGTCGCTCGATGCACAACCACACAGCATATGGTTTAAGTCTACACGGTCATTGCACCGTTCACACACATGTTGTCCGTCGTAGTCTGGGCCGATGTGCTTCATGCGCCAGGGGTTGGGGTATGAGGTCGTTCGGAGCAAGCGTATACCGTGACTGATTGGCTGCGGGTTAATTTTTTATCCGGGAGGGGAAATACTCGTCTGCCTAGATAAAAGTGCTTAGTGAGCTCGTTGTACGTGACTAATTGATCTCTGTACTCGATATGTGGAGTAGCAGGGGAAACCGGAGGGACGCGGTCGATGAGTCCTCGCGCCGCCTCGTGTGCGATCTCGTTGAGATTCCGCAGGCCGCCCCCTAAGCTGTCCATGTGTGCCGGGAACCATACGATGGAGTGATCGGTGATGTTACTTCCGCCTAAGATCCGTAGCGTCGTCTTGTCTATCCTGCCCTTGGCGAAAGCTCGAGTGGCTGCTCTAGAGTCGCTGTATACAGTTGTGAAGTTCGAGTCTTTTAGAGCTAGTGCTATCGCTGCTTGTTCAGCTACCTCTGGCTTCTTGGTGTAAAGTGTGAGTTAGTTGCGCGTACGCCCGTGTCCGTCGACTACTGCTACCGAGTAGGCATGCTTTCCCGGTATGTACGCTGCATCCACGAAAGCTGTCTGGTCGGGAAACTGTGCAGCGTCCGCAGCGAGGGCTTTGGCGCGGGCGAGCCTTCTTCCTTGATTATGGATCGGGTGTACGTTTCTTGGGAAGGGGGACACTTTTATTGCTTCTCGCACAACTTTAGGTAACTGCAGGACGTTGTCCCTTTCTACTATGGTGTTCAGGCCGAGCTTGACGAGAATCTCTCGGCCCGCTTTGGTGCTTGATAGGCGTGCAGTCTGTGCCGTGTGCTGTGCCTCGATGATTTCGGCAAGGGTATTGTGCACTCCTAGCTGTAAGAGTAGTTCAGTGGAGGCATTATCGAAAAGCCCCAACGCTGTCTTGAAAGCTCGGCGTATGTGTACTTCAAGCCTTCTCTGATGTTCCTTTTTCCAGTTGAGCATTGCAGCCACGTATGTGATGTGACAGAGTACAAAAGCATGGACCATTTGAATAGAGTTGTCCTCGCTTAGTCCCCTATGCCTATTCATGGTGCGCCGAAACATCCGGATCGCGTAAACTTAGTAAACCGGGTAGTTACCGAAATTACCTGATGATATCAGTACTACCTTTAAGGCTCAATTTGACTAAAAAAAAAAGTATTCGCGAAGCAAGGGAAGTCGTTGAACCTGTGCTCTAACTTGTACATAAGGGGACTATACAAAGCTGCTGGTTTTTAAAATTTAGGATCGTTATGAGGAGATTTGACGTCTTTTGTTTGAGCAGGATACATTTCATCTACCATAGTTTAGTGAATCTGTATCTGAAATGAATATAGGCAAACGTGAAATTTAGCAGGACACCGAAAAAAGAAATCAATCTTCATTTCTCCCTTATGCACAAATGATGTTCTGTGAACATTTTAGATACTTAACACACTGCAGATATTTCACATATCGCACACGGCGGATACATGATGTACAGATTTCCAAATCACACCTTCATGGAGGTTAATAAACACATCAAATCAGAATTATATCTGCATTTAATTCGAGAGAGTACCGTGAGAGAGTTCATCTCTTTATTATACCTCGGGTACGCGTGGCAACGATACTGGTCGACGTGTATATTGACTTGAAATGGAGGAGCATCACACCGAAAATTGCGTGCTGATGTGCTGTGGAGAGACTTGTGTGTGACAGAGTTTGGAGGGGTCAAGTTAGCAAGAGCTTATTATCTAGGAAAAGCGTATGCAAGAAAATCATCTTGCTAGCAGAGCACTTTGCCTTTCTCCTTATTGCCTTCCACATATCACAACAGTTCGCCCAGTTAAACCTTTGCAGGTCATCGTAGATAATCCAGAAAATCTCGATACGGCCTGTCTGCTGTTCAGATGTAGAAGTGGAATTGAAAAGGGTACTGGTTAATCAATAAAATTTGTATTTATTGATAGATTATTGCGTTGTTACTTAAGGAGATTACTCGCACTTCAAACGGAGGTCTCTGTAAGCTAGTAAAGGGTAAAATGCTGAACAGGTACAAGCATCGTCATCACGAGCCGCGCTTTACATGCAATAATAATAATAATAATAATAATAATAATAATAATAATAATAATAATAATAATAATAATAATAATAATAATAATAATAATAATAATAATAATAATAATAATAATAATAATAATAATAATAATAATAATGGTTCACAGGAAGGGAAAGGCGCAGTATCTGTCACGCTTGTTTCTGTGGACACCTGAACCGCGCCGTAAGGGAAGGGAGAAAGATGGAAGTGAAAGGGGAAAGAGGAGCCGTAGTGGAGGGCTGCAGACTACCACTGATTGATTTGATTGATTTATAGGAAGGGAAAAGGCGCGGTATCTGTCTCACTTGTTTCTGTGGACACCTCAACTACGCCGGAAGGGAAGGGAGGAAGATGGGAGTGAAAGTGGAAAGAGAGAAAGAGGAGCCGTAGTGGAGGGCTGCGGAGTAATTTCGACCACCTGGGGATCTTTATCGTGCGCTGCCATCGCACAACACACGGACGCCTCTTCGTTTCACCTCCATCGAAACGCAGCCGCCGTGGTCGGGATCGAGCCCGGGTACTCCGGCGTCTTACCACTCGGGCGTCTTACCACTGCACCACCCCGGCGGGGCTTTACATGCAAACTGATTTAGTTTGTGGGGTTTAACGTCCCGAAGCAACTCAGGCTATGAGAGACGCCGTAGTGGAGGACTCCGGAAATTTCGACCACCTGAGGTTCTTTAACGTCCACTGACATCGCAAAACACACGGGCGCTTGACTGCGCCCCCACAGAAATGCGGCAACCGAGGTTGGGATTCGATCCCGCATTCTTGGGAACAGTTGTCGAGCGCCCTAACCCTGCGCCTCTCTGGCGGGTTTCACATGTTAACTCGACGATGGTACGATGGAATTTTATCGAGACGGCATTTTCCAATAGTCTAGCACACGCCGATATTCACTTCGCAGCGGTTAAGAGAGTCCATTTCAGCGTTAACGTCACTAGTTCGAGTGGACAGGCTGGAAAATTCTTAATTTAAATTTATTCGCAATGAATGTATGTTATCTTGCGGATAAGGACCAATGATACTACAAAGAGCCATTACACATATTTTTATCCAGGAAAAAAAAAAATACTATGTATGTATATGTCTCCCTATAAGCCGGGAAATGACAAGGTACCTTAAACACGCTGGTATTGTTAATTTCTCGTTAAAATGAGTTAATACGTTAATTTGAATTCACTTTATTCTGGCCAGATCGCTGTCGCAGAGGTGCTGCTGAATAGCTGATGTTTCAGAGTCGAAAGATATATTGTCAATGTGGAACCACCAGGACCGGATTAACAACCATAAGGGCCCGGTTAAAAAAAGATTAAAAATAAGAGGGCCCCTACAAGCCCTTTGCCTTACATCATTTATTGTAACTTGATATTTGACGCGTTTTCGAATTTCCTCCAGAGAACACGCGCCATATTTACTCGAACAATTTGCGGACGGTTTACGAACATCGCCTGATAATATCCCGCGGAGACAGACTGGCATCTAGATTGAGCTATTCAAAGAAATGACGTCCTCCCTCAAATATAGAACGCACCTATTCGTGAAACTTAAAATTTTCTGAGTATATATTTTCTTGGCTAATTCAATAGCGCAGGACGACTGGCTGTGTGTGAGTCAATCACCAATAATCTAAATGTTGTGTGAATTCATCCAGCAAGACGAATTGAAGCTCGTCTTAGTCAATGTTTCTACAGAAACTGCGATATTATGTTGTACACTCTGACTTAAACTACACCAAATAGTGTTTATAACTAAAGAATTGTCATAATGCGGGGAGCTAAATTTTAGTGAAAATATGGCGCCTATAGAAAATGACATCATTACTGAAATGGCACAAAATTAAAGTTTGACAGCTCATATAGTCAGTCATACATATTTAGATTACATACATAAGTCCCCATTCTAAAAGCCAGTATATTCACATTTTGCACATAATTTCCACATTTAGAACACAAGGAAGCACTTTTGTATGCGTCAAGCACCTTTTGTTTTGGCATTGACGGAATAAATTTACATTTTACGATATAGCGTATGCACGTCATTCCACCGAGAGGCTTTTGTCGCCATAGACGGTGGTCGAAAAAAAAAAAAAGGTGGACACTGAAATTATAGTGGACACTTAAGCTCTGCTTGTAAATGTATGATGGGATAGTGTTAATGGCTCCCGTTTGCTGTCTCTAGGATATATTGCTGAGTGCTTTAAAAAAGGACCTGCCATTTACGCCGCATGTTATAGATTTCCTGACTGTTCATAATCAATGGGGTGATACTGTTCTAAATCATGTTGCTTTGCCTCCGCCGGGTTTAGCAAATGACAATGGCTGTGAAGCCCAGTGACATGTATTCTTGCTCAACGAGGTAGTGACTCATTGAAAGTAAGCTACAATGACCAAAGTGAGAAATCTTCCACGGATGCCAATTTTGAAAAAGCTGACTAATTTTGAACATTTCTGAATTATACAGCACCCTTACTTTTCGCTAATACTTTCAGACGCACTGTACTTTAATTTGGATTTTCACCCCCCTGCATTTCTCATTGTGAGCAGGAAATGAAAAAAAGAAAAAATGAGACACCTTCGATAAACCTGAATGAATGCCAGTTTTGAGTGAACTGGCCAACCTGAAGCGTTTTTGAAACTTTGTGAACCCTTAATTTTGCTAGAGCGCTTTGTGGCATTATACTTTGACTTTGCCCCACTGTAAATATCATTGTAACAGGAAATGAAAAAAAAAAAAAAAGCTTAGATGGCTACGAGTTTCTGTATTCGCTTCCCGCGAGAAGTACTTATAGGTTTGAATTCGTCATACAATTTTTTTTTGTTTTACTGTCGCTATGGTGGTGCTGTGGTAATTTGACAGCATCACTTCGCGCACAATGGACACACACACCGTAATTCGGATTTAGTGCCTCATGGAGGAGTGCGTTTGCTACAAAATAGGTGGTAGACCTGTCCTCCGCCCATAAAGGTATGACGCGATAGTGTCACTGCCTCCCGTTCTCCTGATTTTTCTTGGGAATTTTCGTTCGCGACCATAACCTCTGCTGCTCGCTTATTCAGTAATCTTTTAACATTTGTCTAATCGTGTCAGATTCATTCTCTTTCGCATACGCTTGTAAAATACGACATTATGCGAAAGACCGCCCGAAATAGGCACATAGCACCGCTTTTTGACCGCGCCGCTGGGCTGGCGCAGCGGTTACGGCGCTCGACTACTGTTCCCAAGGATGCGGGATCGAATCCTGGCCTCGGTGGCCACTTTTCGACGGAGGCGAAAAGGAAGGCGCCCGTGTGCTGTGCGATGTCAGTGCACGTTAAATAACCCAAGGTGGTCGCAATTTCCGGAGTCCTCCACTACAGCATCTCTCATAGCATGAATCGCTTTGGGGCGTTAAACTCCTTAGAGCTAAACTAAACGAAACCAATAATACTTTTAACGATAAGTTATTTGACAAGAGAAGGCGGCAACTGAACAATGTGCACCCTCGAAACGTACAGTTTGTTAACATCAGGTTCAGGGTACCTAGTAAAGTTTAGAGCTGTAGTGCTTTTATAATTTTATTGTTTGTTTAATTTAGCGCTTTATTCCCCATGCTTCTAGAAGCTATTTTCCTTTATAAACTGCACTTTTTATTAATTCTTTCCATCTAGCCGGGCTGTTAAGCTGCGTGCTATGCGCCTTCTTTGTTATTTTTTCTTTTCTCTGGGTGCGACCAAGATGTTGCACATCAGATTCACCGTAGCATTGTGCGTTCAAGTGACACGCAGTAAGTCTCTTAGCACAACTGACTCTGTATTCCTGGAAGGAATCAAGATCGTGATAGCCACCTTTTGAAGTACAGTTTTTCACGGGCGCAAGGTCCGTAAGTATCAGTCTGACATTTCGAGGCGCTTATCTCATTTTTGTTCCAAGTCATCGGTAGAACTGATCCTTATAAACCAGCTGCGAGGACCGCAATGCACAAAACACTTTCCGTTTTTAACCCTAGTAAGCATCTATTCCTTTTTTTTTTTTTGTTTTTGCCCTTGACCAGCCACAGCAGTGCCTTCGTATGAACTGACAGGTTCTCGTTGAAATATATTTTAGATTATTTTTGCTCAGCCACTTGTCCGTTATCGCACTAGATGAAAAGTGAAATAGCACATGGTCGATCTTCTTTTCGGTGTTTTTTATCGCCTTTTAGAGGATGACCATGTCATCCCACATATTCTAAGAATTCGCGCGTTCGTAAGAAGCCAACAAATTCTTTTCGTGGGTGTCGCCTCTGACGCTAAAAGATAGCAGATTCGCAATGCTGCGCTGAGGTGGCAGAGATGGCAGCGGAAGAAGCGTGATGCAGTTTGGTGTGCGGGCTCCGGCATCACGGGAGTGGCAGGCTGTGCTCGGCTCTGGAACTCCGGGACCAGAAAACGGTTGCACCTCCATCACTTGTAGTCAGCCGTGCAGTCATGGTACAACGTGGTGAGTTTTGATGAGGACGTCCTCCGGTTAGCAAGAATTCACAAATGCTTTCGCGAGAGTGGGCGTGTTCAATCAGTTATCTTTGTCTTCCATTAAATGAAGCTGCCGGGGGCCACAGTCATCGGTACACTATATGAATATACTTATCCATCATTTCTCGTACATAACCATAGTGATTGCTTCGCTTTGAGCGTTCGCCTCGTGATACCGAAAGTGCACAGTCGACCAGATACTTTGGGAATGCCCTAAGTCTCCGGGTGCTAGAGACAACATTAAAAGCAGAGAAGCCTAGGTTGCTGCGAAGCGACGTCCCCGCTGACCAGCAGAAAGCCGTCCGCCTGGCGGCTGAGGCCGCGAATAACCAATGCATATTCACCAGTCCTTAGTCGTTGAGGTTCTAGCCCCCATTCCTCAGGCCTGCGTGCCAAGAGCGGGGAGTAGGGGGCCCTCCTAAATTGGTGGAAATTAAAGTTTCAATCAATCAATCAATCAATCAATCAATCAATCAATCAATCAATCAATCAATCAATCAATCAATCAATCAATCAATCAATCAATCAATCAATCAATCAATCAATCAATCAATCAATCAATCAATGAATCAATGGACGCAGAGTGGCATCGGGTAACCACTGGTTTTCTCTATAGGTACCAGCCTTCCTCTAGTTGCCTGAAGCTCTGCATCTACAAAGTGCTTCAGAAAATATGCACGTAACGTTAGATATAAAATAACACTATATTGTAATATAATGGTGAAAAACCAGAGCGAGAGACAAAAGCACGGAATAAAAAAAGCAATCAACCCCGCCGCTGTGGCGCAGTGCACTCGATTGACCTCATCTGACACTCATCAAGTGTCCCTAAATTAGATTGATCTGGCAAAAGCTTTTGATAAGGTGCGTCATGATTTTTTGCTTTGCTTTATAGGAGAGTGCTAATATTGGCGATGTCTTGCTTTAAGGTGTTAAACTGTCTTATAAAACGGCCACTACAAGACTGATTGTTAATTAAAACTTTGTGAAACGTATTCCGCTTAAATCATCTGTTAGAGAGGGCTGTCCGCTATCGCATTTGTTATTCGCGTTATATCTTGAGCCCCTATGTCGTAGTATCATCAGGAACGAAGTAGTTCGTGTCTTCTCACTTTTGAAATGTGAAATTAAAATTTTGGCTTATGATGATGACATTGCCCTTTTCTGTTCTGATATAAAGAGTGTGATCGAGGTTTTGCGCGTAACTGAACGTTTTTGGAATATTTCGGGGGCGTCTCGTAACCTTGATAAATGAAATGAGTTCTGATTACGTCATTGGGGTACAAAACGTAATTTTTTTTTTCCGTTATCAGGTGTGACTACGATGACTTAAAGTATTTGGTGGTTCCCTTGCACCAACATCGCAATATTAAGCCTCACTGGGATGCTCGGATGTCGTCAGTTAGGCGACAAACCCAGGCTTAGATGCCTAGGGAACTGTCTCTATTTGTACGAGCACAAGTTTGCAATGTCTTCTTGATTTCGAAGCTTATCTATGTATTGCAGGTGTTGCATTGTGCAAGAAACAAAGTACAGTCCATGCATTGAATTTTTCCTACTTTTGTGTGGCGCTCTCAGTGGGAGCCTATGCGTCGAGATAATTTGTTTCTCCCTCTGGAGGCTGGTGGAGCTGTTCTTCAGCACTTGTTTGCTCATCAGCTTGTTTCTGGATTTTTCTTTTTTAAAACGGCAAGCCATCCCTTCCTCCTAGCTGTGTTTATTAGTCGGTTAAGTGCCCATTTGACTGATTTGTTAGCGCCCACTTGTCATTAGAGTGAGGGCTCTTTGTGAGGTTTTGTTAAGGAAGTTGCCGACACATTCTATTTCTTCACTGTACGATTTTCCTTAGAATACCTATACAGTCTATGCAGAAGACAGTTGAGAAACGTTCTTATTGAGACATTATTTCCTGTACCGATGTATTGGCAGCCTTACCTCCCCTTTCTAGACAACAGTGTATTAAAGCGGGTTTAACGGATATGTATACAATCAGCCGCAAAGACTTTCTTTTTTAAACTTCCCACGTCAACCTTACCTGTCAATACGTGGCTTCGTGCAAATGGGACTTTTGTGCCATGGTCAGTGGACTGTCGCCTGTGCCAGCAGCCAGAAACTATAGATCATTGCTCTGTGTATTGCCGTGATGCAGTGTTTTTTTTTTTTTTTTTTTTTTTTTTGTGGGGCGGGGCATTCTTCAATGGACTCTCAAAAAGGACATTGATATTACGCCATATACTGTAAGAGTTGTGCCTGCAGTGGAGGCTTCTGAGGTGCAATGATATCTTTTTGTGCTCATGGGGCTGTTTAGCCTGTGGAAGAGCCGCATGACAGACCGCCACGCAGAGCCACCACGTTCATCGAAGTCACTGTTCAGAGAGCAGTATGGAGCGGGGGGTATATGCTGGGCAGGAGGAGCGACATCCTGCCTGGTTACCTTTTTACTAGATGCATGTATATGTCTCCCGAAACTTCGATGTGGGAGCAAAGTGAGACCTCGATGCTGGTGTGACTGATATGGCAGGTTGAGGGATGTGACCTGAATAAATCGGGCTTGAAGTACTTCCACGCAATAAAAAAAAAAAGTGGTGGCGCAGTGCAGTGGTCAGGGCCCTTGAGTGCTGTGCCCAAGGACGCGGGATCGAATCCCGGCCGTGGCGGCCACTTTTCGACAGAGGCTAAAGGCAAGGCGCCCGTATGCTGTGCAATGTCAGTGCACGTTAAAGAACCCCGGGTGGTAGAAATTTCTGGAGCCTTCCACTACGGCGTCTCTCATAGCCTGAGTCGCTTGGGACGTTAAACGCGACAAACAACTAAAAGGCAAGCAGTAAGGGTTTTTGTTTTTATCTGATTTCTTCGGAAAAGAAGAAAGGAGAAAAAGAAAGAAAATTATTACTCGTGCGTTGGCACTGCGCAATCTTTTGGTTCAATATTAGTAGAAAGTGTTATCGGTGTTGAGGCAGTGTGCGATAATTCTCGTTACTGCCGAGTTACGTCCTTTTCTAGCTTTTGTCAGTTCGACAGCGTCCGAGCCAGAAAAGGGAACGCAGTAAATTTAGGAGCGGAGAAATACGTTCTTCAAAACTAGTTTTGAACCAGAGCGTTTCTACAACAGCAAAGCCGCAAAGACGGCGCTCTCTACCGGAAACGCTCCGTCGCAGCTGCCGGCGTTTCATAGCGCTCTGTATGTTCTCTGAACAAAAAACAAAAATTCACTATCGATCGCTGCTGTCTCCCTTTGCGGCAACGCTTCCGCGTCAGTCAGTCCGGGGACTGTACTTCGGGAAACTTTTGAACGGAAACAGTTATTCTGCAGACTGCGCTCGTTTACTCGGTTTCTACGACCGTTTCCTTTCGTAATGTTCGGTGCTGCTTTCGGCGTGGTGGCCTCGAGGTGTTCGATTTGTTGTTTGCTTTTATCTTCAAGACTGACGTTTCGCCGATATACAAAAATATGTTAGGGAAACTTAATACAGCACAAGCCGGTAACAAGCGTTCAAAGAGGAAGAGGACAAATGACAAGTGATGTTGAAGCGCAAAAGAAGACGTAGAACGGGATACCGGGTCACAAAAATGGCGGTCATAAAGGTGGTGGAGTAGCAGGAAACGCTGAATCACGTGACAAGGCAAAGCGCGCTGTGCAAAAAGGAGAATTTCGATGTCGCTTAGCACAACCATCAAGCTCCTTTTGCAGCTGTTGTAGATATTTTTTCACGTACGTGCGCTTTGCAACTCACGAAGCCTAACCTAGCCTAACCTAACCTAACCTAACCTAACCTAACCTAACCTAACCTAACCTAACCTAACCTAACCTAACCTAACCAAGCCGCATGAACGTGGCCTGGCAGCATCTTTTCTGAGTTGGGTTGCAAGGTTTTCGGTGGGTTCGATTTTCACCTTCGAAGGAGCTACCCGGTTCGGCAGCTCCTGCCAACTCACTGTTGTCTTGTGCGTCCCGTGACGTCACAACACTCGGCAACCAATCACTGTCCGGCAATGTCTCCCGTCACGTGTCGAATGTACGTGATTTTTCGCTCTCAGCGCAAACGCCGACGCCAAAACTCTGACGTCAGCCCTAAAGTGTCCTTGGTATGAGACTCAACTGGCCAGGTCAAATTAACCTATTTAACCGCAATCAAAAGGAACGAGACATTGGAACGGTGATGTGTTGCGGAAAACGGCTAGGCTTTGAACGAAATCTTCTATTTGGTCGTAATTCAAGAACGTCGCGTCCTTTGCGCAGCTCGCTGTCCGGCGCAGCTTCCCGACTGCGGTCAGCAATTTGCGCGTGTGCTCAGAAACTCGCTCGTTCTCAAAAAAAAAAAAAAAAAAGTTCAGATACAAGAACAAGGTGAGTTAGCTTTTTTCGGTCCCTGCGAAAGGAACTATACTGTGGTCTCACTTCTTTCAGTTGCTTTTAAGTTTCCTTTCTTTTGCCTCTAACCCCGGCATCATAAAGCCGCCTGGACGTTTTCTACCGAAAGGAAACCGGAAATCGAAGTATTGGACGGAACCGGGGCGCCAGCTGCGCCCGATGTGGAAGTGGGACCTGTGTTAGCGGCAGAGACGTCCCTGGCGAATATCTGTTTTTTTTTTTTCTTTTTTTTTTTCCTCTTATTTGTGTGGATGGTTTTGGGCGGTACACAGATGATACGCTTCCCGCTGTTTGATGGAGAGTTGAGTGCGCTAGATTTCTGAGCCGACTGCGTATCGCAGACACGACAGCATACAAAAGTCGTAAAGAACCAGCTGATGCCAGATTGGCCCACAGAAAAGGAAAACCACTAAACTGCAAAAGGGTAACGCGTGGTATTACTGACGGATTGAATATTCTACCCAGATCCTGGATTAGTGCTCGGAGTGATGTCAAATCATAAGGTGATTTTTTTTTTATAAATTGCAAAAGGTGTTTGAGGCGTAGTCTCGGCTGAAATTAACGGAGCATGTTTCGGCGAACAAACGCTCGCCATACCTTGCCAATACAAAAATAGCTGCGACTTTATAGATGCGGGAATACGTACCGCTAGCGCGCTCGCGTATGAGCCGAAGATTTGCCTCATGATCTCTGCAGATAGATAGATAGATAGATAGATAGATAGATAGATAGATAGATAGATAGATAGATAGATAGATAGATAGATAGATAGATAGATAGATAGATAGATAGATAGATAGATAGATAGATAGATAGATAGATAGATAGATAGATAGATAGATAGATAGATAGATAGATAGATAGATAGATAGATAGATAGATAGATAGATAGATAGATAGATAGATAGATAGATAGATAGATAGATAGAGAGAGAGAGAGAGAGAGAGAGAGAGAGAGAGAGAGAGAGAGAGAGAGAGAATAAACAACTTTATTTCGTTGATGGAATTGCGTGGATGGTTCCTTAGTTCAGGATTACAATGCCGGGGTGGCGCAGTGGTTACGGCGCTCGACTACTGTTCCCAAGGACGCGGGATCGAATCCCGGCCTCGGCGGCCGCTTTTCCATGGAGGCGAAAAGCAAGGCGCCCGTCTGCTGTGCGATGTCAGAACACGTTAAAGAATCCCCGGTGGTCGAAATTTCCGGAGTTCTCCACTACGGCGTCTCTCATATCCTGAGTCGCTTTGGGACGTTAAACCCCACAAACCAACCAATCAACCAACAATGGCTTGGGCTGGCTCCCGGGTCCTGACAAGCAGCTTGCGCTGTTCAGAGAGATCCGTCCCAGGTGGCACAAAATCTGGCCCATTATTGGTACTGTGGTAGTAATGCACTGGTCTTATGTTGCGTCGGATACTATACAACAAAATACCAATATTGTACCAATTATTTATTCGGCCTGGGGTATGGGCCACCTCCGTACCCCACTCCGTTTGGCTGAGTGCTCCAGTTTTATATTTCTCTAATTCCTTGCAATTCCATATCATGTGAATGATGACAGAAACATCTCCGCACCAGGTGCATATATTGTTTCTGAATTTTCCAAGTCAAATTTTGTGGTACTCTACTACATTTGAGAAAACCCTAGCCTGTATGTTCTCCAGGCTACTGCTTCCTGTCTTCTGGGGTCTTTGTGGGGCTCTGCGTGTCGTTTCCTTCCTGATTTGAAGTATTCTATTAGTTCCGAATATGTGATAGAGATTGGCGGCTTTTTGGGGCAAGTGGTGCAGTCCCACAGAAAGTATGCCCTCGGGCTATCCTGTTGGCTGCCTCGTTGCCGTCGATTCCCTCGTGTGCCGGTATCCACAGAATAGTGTGTTTCAAGTTGCCAGTCTTGTTTTCCTGTTCCATTATTTGGAGTGCCTCTTTGCATATCCATCACCAGGAAGAATGCTCGACAGGCTCTTTGGGAATTGCTGAGTAAAATTTTTTCTTCCTTGGTTGTTTGCATGGTTAATTTCAAGGGCGAGTGCAATTTTCTCCGCATCTTCTAGATAGTTGTTGGCCTGGACCGTTCAGCTGATCCACTTCTCTTCCGTTGCGGTTAACTGCAGTGGCTATCACTGCTTTTCTTCCCAGACATTTACTGGCGTCTACCTAGAGTGGGGTAGTTGTTTCTGATGGCGTTGATTTGTATGCGGCTAGCTCGATCTTACTCCGAGCCTTCGTATCTATGAATTATTGTCCGGCGTGACCGATTGTATTACTGAAATCGGATTAGGGGTTCAAGCACCTTCCTTCTTTTAACACTATGCCGGTATGGATGGATGAATGGAAAAACTTTATTTTCGTCAGAGAGCATGTGTGGACGATTTCGTGTTAGATGGCCATCAACCCATGGCTGACGGCGACCTGGGTGGCCCACTCCACGGCCCTGGTCTGGACGACCCGGTCTGAGCTGGCCAACACGGCCTCCCACTGCTCGAGGGAAGGATCACACATAATATCCGCCGGTGGCGGTGCTATGCTACAGCTCCATAATATGTGGTCATAGGTTGCCAATTCCTGACACCATTTGCACTCCGGCTGAATGTCCGGGTAGATTTTGCTCAACACGTATAGGTTGACGAAACATCTAGCCTGCAATCGTCGCCAGACGCATTCCTGTGCCTTCACCAATTGCTTGTCCGAGGGTGGGTAAATCCTCCGCTCAAGTTTGAAATGATCAGTAATATCATGAAAGGATACCAGCCCATCTCTCGTGGACCTTCCCGGAACGTCCGGTTCACCTACTCGGCTGACGAAACCTCGAGCATTCATGTGAGCCGTCTCGTTCCCAGGATTCCCAGAGTGTGCTGGTACCCAGACAATTTCCGCCTCCGTAGTCCCTCGCCCCGTGGCCCGATTCAGCAATCGCGCCGCTGTGACAGATATTCTGCCCCTCGCCAAACTTCGTATGGCTGTTTTGGAATCGCTGAAGATCAAGTCAGCATTACTACTAGTAATAGCTAGTGCTATCGCCGCTTCCTCTGCAGTTTCCCCGTTCACTGAAAATACAGCGTCAGCGCCGGAATTTTGAACGAACAACCACGAGTATGGCGTTGGCAGGCGTTAGCTGGTAGCTGACATAGCCGAGTGCCAACTGGCTGTAGAGTTGCTTAACGTTACGTTTGGCAGGAGCTGCCAACTCGGTCCTTTCCTTTGATGCGAGAGGGTGACACCAAAACTAGCCTGGCCGCACATTTGCAATGACGTTGTCCCTAGGCCACGCAGGCACGTTCATGAGGCTCGGTTAGAGCGGGGCTTTATACGTGGTGTGGTAGCCTACGCTATCGCGTCATATCCTAAAGGCGTAGTTTAAGTGTCCTACGTAATTCTTTTTGCTAAGAGCCATAGAAAATAGAGAAGAATGTACTTCTGCTTTATTGATTATGCGAAAGCGTTTGACTGCGTAGATCACAGCAGATTGTGGCAAGCTCTCCAAGAGATGGGAGTTCCAATTCACCTCATCTGTCTACTCAGGAACCTGTATGAAGGACAAGAGGCCACAGTCAGAACTGGGCATGGTCTTACTGATTGGTTTTCGATTGAGAAAGGAGTGAGGCAAGGCTGCATACTGTCACCCTGCCTATTTAACCTATATGCAGAGTGCATCATGAGGAAGGCCGGTCTGGACGAGTCTTCAGCTGGAGTGAAGATTGCTGTTAAGCGTATCAACAACCTTAGATATGCGGATGATACCACTTTAATGGCAGAAAGTGAAGTGGAACTCAAGAGACTTCTGATGCGCGTACAAGAAGAGAGTGAGAAGTTTGGGCTTAAACTGAACATTAAAAAGGCAAAGATCATGGCGTCTTGCCCTATCAAGTCCTGGAGCATCAATGGCCAAGAAGTGGAAGCTGTGACAGATTTTCTCTTCTTGGGCTCCAAGATTACCTCGGAAGGAGACTGCAGCCATGAAATTAGGAGACGCCTGCTTCTGGGAAAGAGAGCAATGGTTAGCCTTGACCGCCTAGTAAAGAGCAGATACATTAGTCTGCCAATCAAGATCCGTATAACTCGTGCTATGGTCTTTCCAGTTGTGATGTATAAATGCGAGAGTTGGACTGTGAAAAAGGCTGACCGCCGAAGAATTGACGCGTTTGAATTGTGGTGCTGGCGAAGACTCTTGAGAGTTCCTTGGACTGCCAGAAGATCAAATCAGTCGATATTGTCGACCATAAACCCTGACTGCGCATTGGAGGGTCAAATTCTAAAGTTAAAGCTCAGCTACTTTGGTCATCTGATGAGAAGAGAGGAGTCGCTGAAGAAAGATTTGATGTTGGGAAAGGTTGAGGGTCGCCGGAGAAGGGGTAAGCAGCGAACGCGATGGTTAGATGGCATCCTCGAGGCACTGCAGATGAAGTTATGTGATGTTAGGAAGGTAGTGAGAGACCGGAAAGCGTGGCGTGAGATGGTCCATAGGGTCACGAAGAGTCGGACACGACTGAACGACTGAACTGACTGACTGACTGATAGAGAATTACAATGGGTGTATTTACGAATCAGGCGTTTTAACCCGCATGGTGATGGGGTTGAGTGTGGCAAAAGAAAAGATTACACGCGTTTTTTTTTATTTCCACGCATGTGTTTAGCTTTCGTCTACGTTGTCAGCTACTAAGTCCTCCACTACGGCGTCTCTCATAGCCTAAGTCGCTTTTGGCCGTTAAACCCCACAAACCAACCAAGACCATTTATTAACAGCTGAGAAACCAAATAAAAGCGAAAACCTAATTTATTGGTCTATGTTTAGAGCGCCTTTAATCTATTCATTCAGTACCTTTCTTGCAATTTATAAACGCACAGTCAGGGACAAAAGTTTGCGGGTTGCTGATTTGTGGAAAAACATTTATTTCTTCGTTGCCTCGCTAGTTTTTTTTGGAACTTTTGTTCTCCGAATAAGGCGCGCATATACTCTCGTGATTGAACCTAATTCGTTCATTATATGTTTGCCCGGTCACACAAAAATAAATATTTTGCCACAAACTCACATCTCTTAAAATTTTGTAACTGATTGTACACGTTGTTTCTTTTGTCCTTTTAAGGTTCTTACCAGAAATCCAAACTGTGCAGCCATCTGTATAAATTATATCCTTTACCGGGAATTCTTACCGTATAATGCAAAAGAATTAGGTCCAAGTAGAATTCCTTGTGGGACTCCTGATTTGGTTGGCTTTAGACTGGATAAAGCCTAATTTAATTTGATGTAGTTGTGTTGTCTTCGAAGTTGAGATTTAGTTACGTGCTGGGAGATTCCACGGTATTCATTGCGTTCCACACAAGGAAAAATTGGGCAGTGTTAGGTTGTGAAACGTTCGTATGCATACAAAAATGAAGCAAAGAAAGACGTTTGTATGCTGTGTAAATGGCGTTGTCTATAAAATTCCATTTCTTTGTGGGCTGGCATACACAGGACAAAGCGGGCGTTGTTTGTATATTCAAAATGACGACAAATCTTCAAGGGTGAATGAACACCTCCGGGAATGCAATAATTGCCGACCCAAGTTTGGAGAGACAGGAGAGACAGGGGTATTGTATCGGCATTCACAACAAAAAATTAGGGAGGTGATGGAAGCATTCTATATCGCCTCGTGTGGAAATTGTCTCAGCAACACTTCGCTCTCGTTATCGAAGAGAGATATCGGCTATCTTCGCAGGTTTTGATCGCTGTTTCGTTTTCTCTTTCTTTTTGGTTCAGGTTTTGGTTCTTAATAAGCTTCCTTGTCTTCCCAATAAATCAGTTGTGAAAAAGGCGTCAGTCCCGTGTTTTCTTCTCTTTGTGTCTGTGTTAAACAGCGCCCACCAAACCATCATCATTGTGTTCCTCACTTTTAAGGAATTCGAAATGAATATCGAGGTCAAATTTATATACTTATACCATTAGAGATTTCTAGTCTTCCCTAGTTATTTTAAAACTGCTCCAGCATTCTTCCTTAAGAATTGAGAGAGCACGTTTTTTGGAGCGAGCTTTCTATAATTTGGTTGTTATTCGGTTGTCAACTTATACCTGTCAGCGAAATACAGAATTCGTGAATGAAAGGCCTTTATTGATCGTTCTCAGCATTTTGGAAGTTTATGCAGAGGCCGACAATTTATAACATAATTTTTTTTACCTGCCTGATATTGGATTAGTGTATTGTCCTAGCAACCTGCATCTAAATAAATTTGTTGCAGTTGTATGCGAAACATTGTAATTGTGTGTTAGACAAGATGCTATTTCATCCCTGACATGTTTTATTGGTTAAATTTTTAAACCGTCTATATAGCGAACCCTGCAAGGGGTTTGTTACTTCTGATACCTAATGCAAAAAAGAGGTGCTTTTACGTCTAGGGCACTTGCTTTAAGAAATAGCAAGTAAAATGTTCTAAAGCAATAACATTAAAGGTCCCGTTCACCAGAAAATGCGCCGTTGTCCTCGTCGAGGCTGTGCTCGAAAAAATTACGGAGGGCACTTAAGCTCCGCGTTTAAGGGAATGACCAAGCAGTAAGGGAATGAACCAAGCCGTATGAACGTGCCTTAGTGGCATATAGGGGTAACGGAGGGTGATATCACAGGCTGACTGTGATATCACCCTCCCATATGAAAGAAGAGGCCCTAGCTGGCAGCTCCTACCAGAAGTGACGTCACGCAACCCTGTGCTCACCCAGTGCGCGGCCATGTCGGCTGCCAGCACCATGGTCATGATTTTTCTCTCACAACGCCAACGCCAGCCACTGACGCCGTATTTTGGCGAACGGGACATAACGTCATCGTGTTAAAATCATCAGCATGAGATTGGCAGGCGGTAGCTGGCAGGTGACATGACCGCGCGCTGAACGTAGTACGTATAGTTGTCTGACATTATCTTTGGCAGGAGCTGCCAACTCGGGCCTCTCTTTTCATATGGGAGGGTGATATCAGAGTCGGCCTGCCTGGTCCCTTGCATTCTGACGCAGACACGTTTCCCCTAGGCCACGCAGGCACAATCATATGGCTTGTAATTTTGCTTCATTTAAACGTCTATTTATTCATTTCTAGAAGGTGCTGAATTCCTCCTACTCCGAGTCAGGAGACTGAATAAACGGTGGTAAAGTTTGTTCTTCTGTTTAATAAGCTTGGCATGATTGGCTATGTCGAATGATGACTGCTATAGTATCTGAAATAAACGACCGCGGTGAGCACTGGTGCGCATCAGTGCTCTATTTCATCTCCGATAATTTCATCTTCGATAATTTCATCCCCGATAATTTAATAGTCGATAATTGCATTACTGCGTGCAGTGCTCCCTTATAAAGCTAGCTCCGGAGCGGCGTGTTGGCTCTGCGGCAACTCCGGCGGAAGTTCATCGAAGATGCCATTAGAGATGAACACCCTTGAAAGGATGGAGATACGAAGAGGACCTAAGAGAGAGGGAGAGAAGAGAGAGTGAGAAAGGAGGTGCAGAGAACCTTTGGAGATAGATTTTCAGGGGAGGTAGCTGCCGCTTGAGAGAGCTACGGGCAGCATGAAAGGCATTGGAAAGGGTGGGGGGTAGTCAGTGGAAATTGCAACGACCCCACACGGACAGGTTGGGTAAGCTGAAGGAAAAAAGCGAATAATTTTCGTTTGGGGTCAATGTGCACTAAAAGGCCGATAACCCTCTCCTATTTTAGGTCAGTTGTACTTCGATGTGGCAGGGGTATATTTTCGAAATATGAGCGCATTTCGAACAATTGATAATTAAATTTGAATTTGAAATAAAAGACCAACTTTGCTGAGCCACCAGCATTTCAATGGTGAAATGTTTTGTTGTGTACCAGGACCTTCGTAGATCTAAAATGAAGCGATGCATATATGACAAGGCTCACGGTCAGGCTAGTACTGAAAACGATGGAAAAATAGACTCAGAGAATCAGAGCGGTCGCGAGTGGAGTTCAATCACGTGGAGTGTATGCGCAATCACGCAGCTTAGTTACTCTGGCTTCAGTGTTTTCGGGTTTCCAGCATTTGCATACCATTATGAATGAGTTTAGGCGGGAAATCAAAGATGCATCAGCGGCTTGTTTTTACCTTATTTTAGTGAAAGCTCGGCTTTATATGCTGCAAATAAAAAAAATCAGAAGAAAAACGGTCTCTGGTTGCTTAGTTTTAGTGCTGCTCTTCCTTTACAATCTAAGCACACGCTCTCCTGCCTTGAGGGAAATTGCCTTCCTTAACTCTTTTCGGGATAAAGTTTCCGGCTTTCTCGTGTTTCCATATCCAATTCGAGTCCTTTATCTCATACATATAATCACACGCGATGCAGCTAAAAAAAAAGCAGTCTGTCTCTCTCTCTCTCTCCCTCTCTTTCACGCACGCATACATCGCAAAGTTTATTAATCCCGAACGCCTACGGCATGCCAGCTAATTGTATTTGGCCCTAACGTTTCGCAACTTCGCTGATTTCTCTTCGGGCTAAATCTGTTTTATTATTCCTTGTCCTAACTCTCTTGGGAGATGCTTTAGCTCGCCTGTACTCAGTGTCTATAGAAGGATGCAGTGCCGAGGAGGCGCAAGAAAGTGTATATTTTGACCGTAGGAGTGCCCGCGCGTCCAATCGCACGTTGTTCTCCTTCAACGTTCAGTCACCCTTCCCTACTTCATCTGCCCATAATAGCTGCAGGCGACGCACGTAAATATCTGCGTGAAGCGATAGTAACTTTTAAAGTTGGCCCAGGGAAAATTGATTTTAGGGTATGCCTGATCCTTGAAACAAATCGAAACTAGGTTTGTAAAAACTCGAAGGCAATAGTGATTTCGTTGGAATTATATTGTCTTTCAATTCGTAAGCAATGAAACACAAGTTCAAATAAACGGGAAATTGAAATTGAGCGAAAATTAACGCGAATTTTCCGCGACGGCTTTTTTGATAATTCTCGCGGCTTCTACACTGCTGCACGCTTTTATTGTGCGTCTGTTTCTTCGTCTCAACGAGCCAGGTTCGCGAAGCGAGGATTCTATCTAACGTTTCTCCCAGGAGGATGCTCTCGTTGCTCGATTTCCGCAGGCGCGTGACTCTCGAAACGAGCCTCAATGATCTCCTTGCTTTTCCGTTTCTATCTCGACCAAGCCCGGGCTCTACAGTAGGCCCACTTCGTCGAGAGCTGATGAACCGTCCGTTTTTACGACACCCAGTTATCTCGTTTAGTTATCAGTATCGCGCGGCAAGCTAGTCTCCAATAAGACTTTCTGGCGATGAGGACGGAGTGCGGTCGATGACGGCTGGTAATGTGATAAGGTCCACTAAGATCGCGCACAGTAAACTTCGTGTCCGGAGAAGAAAATCTTGCCAGTAAGACGAAAACGGTAAAAAAAAAAATGTCTTTAGCAGGGAGCCAAATGTACTGACGGAGAGAGCGATATTAAAAAGACAGAAGCGAAGGAAAGTAAACTAAATGTTATTGCCTGCTCTAGGAGAAATCAACGGTAGGCTTAGACGTGGTCTCTCCTCCTTCCCCCTCTCTCCCCTAGCACTTATATGGTGCGTCTGCTTCTAGGTGGGCTTGGATGCTGCATTACGATGGATTGGCAACTCACCCGTGGGCTGCAACGGCTTCCACGCCCACACTAACTCTCCTACCATCGAGCGCAGCCACTTACGGTAGCAGCTTGGGAAATTTGGTTATTCTTTCGTGACCAAACAGCAAGCGCAGAAGAACGAAACAGGAAGGATGCTGCGCGCTGGCTTCACAGTGCTTGTCTTTCCGGTCCTGTTGTTCTCCGCTGTTTTATGACTCGTGGTAGACACCCGGACTCCGGACAGGAATACAATTTCCGAGGGCATCAGATTTTTGTCAGCTGTGACATGGGGTGGCATAACAACTTCGTTCTGATCTCAGAAACACGACTAATCACGTTATGCCAGCCACGCATACATAGCATGCATTATCCAAACACACGATCCATATGAGAGAGCGTATAAAACGTGTCACCATGCTCACCTCGTAACTGGATTTATATTTCATATTTCAGTAACAACCCTCATCTGGTCTTTCCCTCCACTCACAAAGAAATAAAGATGTCTCTTCCTCTCGCTCTCCATCTGTCTATTCTTTATGGCTTGCTCACGGGAGGCGGCAGCTGTCTTTTCGCGGGACCTGCCTTTGCAGGTGACAGATCACTGTTCCGAACTGCCGAATCGGAAGTTGAAAATCTGCGACAGATCCCGCTTTTCTTCCCAGTGGGGCTACTATAGTGTCTTAGGAAACGAAGGTTAAAATATAATTACAGACAATCGTAGCATATATTCAGGACAGAGGATGTTTCTATCGAGAAGGTCCTCAGTCTTTAGGCCCTTTCTCCAGCTCGTACCTTCTCCAGTTGATTGAACTAAATTTTTAGCTGTATGTTTTCCACTAAGAGCTAAAATATTTCTTTACCCCCTTTTTCATGATGAGAATGGGTAAAAAACGGACACGGGCAGCGTGAATAGACATACTGGATCTGACATCATCTCCCACCAAGCATGAAACGGGGCTCATTTGGCTCACTATAAACCCGCAGGAGCCAGATTTATGCGCAACAGTGACTCTAGAAAAGAACAGGCAGTATCAGCCTGGACACAAAAGGAACCAAAATACTACACGATTTTCCCTACTATGTTTTCCTCTTGCTTTCACGTGACAGCCTCGGTACCGGACTTCTTATCGTATGTCAGTTTAGGGCTATGGCGCAGAAGGAGATGTGGTAAAGCGAAAAAACCCAGGGTAACATTCTGGCCGGCCTATTGGCCCAGAAGTGATGTCTACGATTGTGAGGGTGGGCAGAGTACGTACAGAAAATGGCGGGTGAAATCATCTGCCGCTCTCCGGCCACTTCAAAAAACCAGGCCAAATGTGTGTCCGAATTCGGTAACTCAGCGGTACTGAATAATGTTTAGGATTTTTGTGCTTGTAACAAAAGTGCGAGACAATTACTATACGCGGCAATGCAAAATTCGTTGCAGTTCTGTAAGTATTCCGGCTTTGCCTTATGTTCATCAGGCAAATAATTTGAGTGATACGTGTGCATATGTGCATTTAAACTCCTCCCACAGATGATCAACCTTCAGCTGGCCTCATTTCCCAGATCTTGATTGTTACAAAGGAGTCAGGGGATCTATGACTGGAGAAGTGGCAGATATTTTTGTGTACCGGACAAACACCCGTTATAAAAGGCAAGGTTAATTCATGAGGTGCGTGATGTCATCAAAGCAGTGGGAGGAGTCGCCAAGCGTCGTCAACTCTGCTTCTTGCGGGGTGTGCTCATTTCTCTTCTGCGCGCTCATATCTACCACGAAACATTTCGTATCAGACGGCTCAAATTGAGCACAACCCCTCTCGCCTGCTCCCGCCGTACTCTCCTCCTATACTTTAAATTAACGCTTTTGCTTTCCCCTTTCCCTCTACTTCTATCCTCTCTCTCAAGCCGTATGCACTCTCTCCGCCTTTCTTCCTCGCCCTTCTGTTCTGCTATTTTTCCTTATTCGCCATAAACTTCTGCTTTTACAGTAGTCACGCTTCTACTTCTTTTGGTGGCATCCCAGGTGAACATATAGAACTGGTCTTCAGCTGGTTCCATCTGGAACCAGTTCAACTGGGTTATGGAATAAATCCCAGCTGAAACCAGTTGCTAGCTGGTTCCAACTGGGAGCAGTTGCCAGCTGGTTCCAACTGGGAGCAGTTGCCAGCTGGTTCCAACTGGGAGCAGTTGCCAGCTGGTCCCAACTGAAACCAGTTGCCAATTGGTTCCAGGTGGAACTAGGTCGCTTCTAGTCCCAATTAATACTACGACATTCCTTATTTACACTGTCGCCAGTTGCAGCTTTTATTTTTAACTTCTTATGCTTGGTCTGTACATAACGGTTAACATCACTTTAAACCAAATAATAAGATTACATGCATATGTAATCTGTGCAGAAACAATCACAAAAGACAGTTTTCACAGAATACAGTGGAATAATTTATTAACAGAATTAAGAACGCCACAAATATGAGCCCTTGGCGCCAGCAGTCCTTGGCTTTATCCCCAGACCTAAAAAAGAAGCAAGGTATAAATAATTACTTACAAGGGAACTAGTTTTCTTTAGGAAAAGCAGCTCTATAACAACCACATCCAAACAGTACATGAATTGATGTTACGTTGCGAAGAAAAAATAAGCTAAACAGTTCAGAAGCAGTATCATACAGGCCATACCTGAAATAAAATAAAGTGATAAAACGCGCTTCAATAATTTCAAGTGTAGAAAAGGCAGTCGCATCTGAAATGCTGTTTTTTGTAGTGGTGCACAACCACTTTCAAGCTCGCGAGCTTGGGCGATTATCGCATTGTTCAGGGGCAGTTATGCATTTAGTTTTCACTGTGATGCGCTTCAGCGCAGGCAGTGCCCCCTGCAACCTGCTTTAATCAAAATGAGAATTACTGAGCACGCTATTTGCGCAAGCAAGCATATTAGAAAAAAAGAGCTTCAATTCTGTGAAGGCCACTTGTTTAACCAACGCCTTTGTTAACCATAAACAAGGACGTTGGTCATAAGATTCGCAAGATTGCAAGAGTGGAACGCGTTCTTCTTCGGTACTCGACATACACGGACGCCACCGTGCCGACTACGCTTGGTTTTCGATTTAACAAGCTTCTTAATGCTCTCTGCGTTACAATGTGTTCGTAGATTCACTGCTCTGTTATGCGTACATATTCATATAATCTTCGCTGTGCAGATTTCCACGAAACTCGGTCGCTGTACTCACTTCCAAACGCGGTCGCTTTCGCCGGGGTCATCCATCAATGTGTTATCGCCGTGAACTATTGTTAATTGCGCCAAGGGGATAATCCTTTCACACTACGAACTGGCACAATTGTTGTCCTTCCAGCGCACACAGGTGGATGAAGGCATGCGAGCATACTGCGTGCAATCGCACACGCACAAAAAAAAAAAGAAAGCTGCTGCCGCGAACCGCGGGACGCAGGAAAGCTGCCAATGGCGGCCACACGTGGTACGAAACTACGGCCCAAACACTATGCGCACTAAGTTTCACGCACAGAAAAGAATTTGCCATGATAAAATAACACTATATTTTTACTGAACATTGTTAATTTTTTTAAATAGGTTACACATTCTCGGGAGGGTATCGAAGTGAAACGATGAAATACTCGATGTTCAACAAAACTGCGTGGGCGGCCAGTGCCGCTTCGCGTATTTGCCGGCTCCGCTCCGTGCGACAACTCACAAATGAAACTTTTACAGTCGCTGATCGGCACCAGCTCCCCACCACTACACGTGGCCAAGAACTAGGCTGTACATGTGAGTTAAGGCTCAACTAGAGGAACAATTATAGTTTTCACGACCGCCGCTACAAATGGATGCAACGAATTGTGGCGTGAAAGCTGAGAAATGAATGACAGTCGCGCCATACTGTGTATACATGTGCCATAGTTTTTTTAGGCCAACCAGCTAATTATTTGGGAGATATATAATACAATTAGCTCCAATTGGGTCACATTTAATTTCAAATTCCACTTGGAACCTTACCCAATGGAATTGTAATAATCTCCAATTCCATTTGGAACCTTACCCAATGGAATTGTAATAATCTCCAATTCCATTTGGAACCTTTCCCAATGGAATTGTAATAATCTCCAATTCCATTTGGAACCTTTCCCAATGGAATTCTAATAATCTCCAATTCCATTTGGAACCTTTCCCAATGGAATTGTAATAATCTCCAATTCCATTTGGAACCTTTCCCAATGGAATTGTAATAATCTCCAATTCCATTTGAAACCTTTCCCAGTAGAATTGTAATAATCTCAAATTCCATTTGGAACCTTTCCCAATGGAATTGTAATAATCTCCAATTCCATTTGGAACCTTTCCCAATGGAATTGTAATAATCTCCAATTCCATTTGGAACCTTTCCCAATGGAATTGTAATAATCTCCAATTCCATTTGAAACCTTTCCCAGTAGAATTGTAATAATCTCAAATTCCATTTGGAACCTTTCCCAATGGAATTGTAATGGTCCAATGTTTTTTTTTTTACTTGGTGAGCTAGAAAAGTAAGCTTTTAATTTGCTTTGTCAAGGCCGTTGCTAATCAATGGCCTCCAAAATGAGAATGTTTTGTATTAGTGACTGATTTACTGACTTTCTTACTCAAATACCACCTGGGCAGAGTTCAGTTTCTAGCGGGAAACACATACTCGACAGTTATGGGACCAACTTATTAGTGCTGTGCATGAATCTGTTGGAAATTTAATCCCATGCAGGATAAGCCTTGTTTCAATTTGGGCTGCTGCTGCTGCTACATTCAGTAAGGTTTAATTTCCAGACCGAATGGTTCCAGCTGGCTCCATTTCCAGACTGAGTATAGTTCTAGCCGGTTCCATTTGCCGACTGACTGGTTCCAGCTGATTCCATTTTCAAACTGACAGGTTCCAGGTGATTCCATTTCCAGACTGACTGGTTCCATTTCCAGACCAACTGATTCCAGCTGGTTCCATTTCTAGACCAACTGGTTCCAGCTGGTTTTATTTCCAGACTGGAATGATTCCTGTTGGGGTCCAGCTCGTTCCACTCTGGAACTACATGGTTACCAGCTGGATCAAACTGGAAACATCTGATTCCAGTTTAAATTAGCTGAAAATCAGTTCAATATTTTCATCTGGAATCACCTTTTGCATTATGCGGTACAAATCGGCATTATCCGCGGGGCATGCGAACCAGAGGGCTCATACGACTTCGTTCTCGCCACATCCCCAGGTCACTAAACCACCCGTTACTCTCACACCATCTGCCTCTCTCCTGCCACTGTCTCACTCTCCTCTTCAATTCCCCACTTTGCCACCTGAAGGCTATGACAGATGACAGATGGCAGACGGCTGCTGGAGCTTCGCTCTGCTACCCAGGTACACCTAAGGTTCGGCTTTGTGTGTAGGACGCGATAGCGTTGAAGGGTCCCTCAAGTTCTCAGAGCTTCCATTCACCAGTCTCTCCCAGACATCTGTGGTTTGGGTGACCCTGGCGAGTTGCAGGAGGCAGAGCAGATCTTGCGCTCAAGGTTGCCTAGTACCAACAATGATACTGTGGTCCCCTGGTCACCCTATTAGTCATAATGCGTTACCCTTGACCACCTTGTAGCTGTCCACCGGTTATGCTGACTCAGATGGTGACGTGACGCCAATCAAGCTAGGAATGGGCGCTTAAGAGCTATGCTCTAAATGGCAGCTGCAGTGGACAGAACTTGGAAAGAAACATTATCATGTGATGTTTGTTGGCGGCAGGAAAGAAGAAAGGTTGTCGAGGTTCGAATATCCTTGAACCAAGTTTCACGAGCGTTAGCCATTGGCCGCAGTCGCTGCTGTCGCTTCTACCTGGGCTCGCTTCCGCGCTTGGTAAGCGTCTCAGTAAAGGGCTCATCTCACTTCTCATTGTTTGGTGGTCTCAGCAGCCTGTTTGGCACGACTGCAGTCTCTGTCTATGGCGAGAAGGCATATGTGTATGACATATTTACCTATCTTAAATGAAGGAGCGGCGCAGGTGGAACTTCGTGAATACCGCGATGCATAGCGGGAAAGTGTTTAGCAGTTTTACACGAGGCGTGACCGGCTGTGGCGATAGCATAGTGCTGTCGTGTACACCGATTTAGACGGCGATGTTTGCTGCATAGCGCCAGATGAAGGCGACAGTGCTTGCTGCGGAGCTCGAGATGAATAAGCGATGAACGCGTACGTGGCTCCATCTGTAGAATGCATCCCCCTCATTCTCACCTCAACCTCACCTAACCCACCCCCTTCCCCTGTAGGCCTCAGGTCATCCTCATGGATAAAGAGTTATGAATGAATGAATGAATGCCATAACATGAAACTCGCGAATGAAAGCATTAGAGCTAGCGCTCTCAAAATCACGCATGATCAAGGAGGTACAGCCTTTATCAAAAGTTTAGAGCTCTGGGGGATCTACTTCTGAGCCATACTATGCGGTTCGTAAAGTATTTCCAGGTTTGCATACTTGCTGAAGGCAATATTTTTCGTCCTACCCTCTCCAATGGCAAGAACCTTTATGGTTATTAAAGAAGCCATAGTATGCGGCTTAAACGCAAACCCTCTGGGCTCTAAAGTTTTGACAAAGGCTGTACATGCGGCATATACGTGTGGGCGTAGCTTTCTACAGCGTGGTACATGATTATGTGTGTTGCTGGCGCAAAGAAATCTACCATTGGGAATAATTCATTGTTCTGTGGCAACGTTCGTTAAGTATAACCCATTCACTTGCCAACTATAACCTGCCAGAGGCCGACTTGATTTATCGAGACTGAAGCTCCGAACGTGTTTGTGCAAGGGTACCAGTCAGTTGACTTAGTTGGCCGCTCCTTGCAACTCAACGATGCCCTTTGACCTCGCGACGACACACAACCTACCAGCCAATCAATATTTCGGGCGTATCACCTGCCCACTACCATCTGCCAGAAGATGTTTGTGATTTCTTCAAAGCTGTGAGGCATCAAACGGCCGGCGCCGCCGACGCTAGCGGCGCTGACACCAACGAGCATTTCCTGAGCGAGAGCTTTATTATGTCAAGTTTCGCCAAGGTCATCGCGTGCGACAATTTGACATTGAATGCAAGTTTGGTCAGTTACGTAGGCCTGTCAACATTGCGTTGACCAATTACTCTGACCACTTTCATCTTTGACCCGACTTTCATTGCGTTGACAAATTACCCCAGCGACCTCGACCTTCGACATGGAAGTCTAACAAGCGTAACCAAGGAAAACAGTGTTCTCACTCTGTATAATGATTTAGAAGAGTTGAGTCCCCTTAATTTTTTTGCGGCATGGGAGTGCAAAGGTCTTGCGTTTAATTAGCACAAAACCTGTCTTGGTAGAAGGTATGGTTCCAGTATGTACTACCGGCATTAATTAGAGCTCTCCAGCTGTTTGAATGGTCCAATCAATTCGACGGAGAGCGAATAATTCTGTGTTGACAGATTGTAAGGTAAAGTGAAATCCACTACTTTTGCAACGCAGGCCCAGTTTTATAGGATGTCAATCGCCTTTTAGTGGGTGATGACTATTCGCGGAGGCGTTAAATCGGAACTCAGAGTAATATGTTCTTTCTGGTTCGCACTGCCAGCCTGGGGTTCTCAACTGAGATGGGAGGGTGCGGTCGGAATGCAGTCTTCCACGACTCTTAGATCCTGAATTAGAAACACTGCTCATAGTCCAAGCTGGCATTTATATCGGTGTCACTCCAGCAGCTTGGACGCCTTACACCAGAGGGCAACATAGAAGCTGCCAACGAAGAATAAAAAAAGACCCGTTGAGGTGGAGCGGATTCAACCTCGAGTATTTCTCGCGGGGAGTTGAGTATGGAACCCCGTAGCTGGCACTGCAGCCTGTCAGAGAGCGTGCTTTGCTGCCACTCTTTCTTTCTTCCTGTTTCCTTATTAGACACCCTAAATACCCCCAGTAAGGAGTCGGCCATTGTTAGTGCAGGCCAAAGATGCATAATAAATGAATAATTAATTCTGACTTAGGGTATTCCCTAAATAAGTGACGGATTAAGAATTAATGTTGGTGAAAAATGGATTAGAAAAAGTTTGAGGTGGTTGAAATAATAATCAAGGAATAATGAAGTAAATAAAACTCTCTCGCTGCGCGCTTTATATGCCACCGTCTCGATTGGTTTCCATCCGTACGCAGTGGATCCAGACACCACTATCGACTTGAAAATTGAAAATCGAAAAATGAGTTGATGCACGTTCAAAATCGACTTGGCTCCCTTCCAAAGTAGACACGGCCAAGCCTCGCAATTTGAGTGGTACACCTCCTAAATTAAGTCGGAGTGTACTTAAATGTGGATCGACAGCCAAAATGTGAACGCTTTCGCCCGGTACTACGTTGGTTGGCAGAGTGAAACGGTCGGTCAAGTCTTTATGTGTTTTCATCACTACTTGAAGACATTATTCATTCGTACCAAGACATACATCCCACGCTGATGATGACAGTTTCGCTGCTCGCACCCTCAGCGTTCTGCACATTTTCCATTGTACTGAAATTGCGAGCCCCACCCACCGTTTCTAAGGCTTTGTTTTATAGCCTTCCTATGACACCTTGAATGTTCTCATTGTTTCTTGTTTCTCACAAAAGATGTCCAATGAAGCGACTGATATTCGCTTCCCTGCCTCAACATCACGCTCGCATACATTCTGGCCTGCATTTCTTCTCCCAGGTTCTATTCCTGAGCTTCGCTGGCAATCACCATTTAAGCGGTGCTTTCTTCCTATTCGACTGTTTGCCATCGCGTGCCCAGGGTCATGACTTAGGTGAAAGGCGCAGGCCAACAGCCTCCCTTATCTTTATTCCCCATGGTTTCTTTCCCTCTGTTCCGCCTCCCCTCGAACTGACTCCCAGAGGTGTGTTACCCCCTTACCTTCTCCCTCACGTTCGTCCTAACATCCTCATCACAGGGCGTTGTGCAGGAGGTCCCGGTTACTGCACAACTGCGTTCAAGGTGCGCGCCGCAGCATCTTTCTCCAACCTTTCTTCCTATTTTCTTTCCTCCCCATCGTACTGCTCTGCGACTCCCCAAAGCCTTTCAATCCCCTTTTCTCCCCTTACCCGTCTATCTACCCATCCCCTGGCGTACTTCATTTTCTCTCTTTTTCCCCTCGAAACCTTCGCGCCACATCTTCCAGTCATTGCTTTGCCCACGGTGCTTAAGGTACGCGAGAGAAAGGACGAAAAATAAATGAACAAAGACTGGCTTGCCCTCGCATTCCCTTCGCGTCTCGCTTCGACTCATACTCCCCATCCTCCCTTTCGGCTCGCGTCGCCATGGCAACGGAACTCTCCTCTCACGTCTCTCTACCCAACCCCGTCCTCAGGCTTTCGATGGGGGAAGAGCATGCGTCCCCATCCACGGGACTGCGCCGTTGCCACCACTTCGGTTCAGCCTCCCTCCCGCGCCATCTTGAATTTCGGGAAGGCTTTCGGCGGTCGCTCCGGTATCCGCCCCCGGAGTGCTCGTTCCCTGCGTTAGCCCGGGCGCGTGCGAGGGCCTAACGCTCCTTTTTCAACACAGCTTGCTTGCTCGGCTCGTTGAGCGAGAGCGTAATGAAGGGCTGCGCAAGCACGCGCCTCGCGTGCTGGTGACACTCCGTGGCATTAAAAGCCTCCATAAAAGGATATCGCGACCATTCGCTGTCGTCAGCGTCTGACCTGTGATGTCAGTCATTGCGCGTGTCCGCAAGTGGCCGCCTCCTATCATTTTCTGCCCATACGATCAGTGAAAGCGGCGGATGCAGAGTTGCAGAAAAGAAGGGCAACAACTTTTCACTTCACGTACTACGCAAATGAGCCAAAGAGGTGTGGTTGTACAATGTTCGACCAGCTGCACTGTACGCAAAGGATGCATACGCTCCTATGAGTGGTTGCTATTCTACGAAGTGTGTCCGGAAAGTAGAGATACATTTTACGCCAGCCGATAGATCACAAAGGTACTGGAACGGTGCTTGCACTTCATAAAGCTCAAATTTCATACCCCATCTGATTGCTGGTTTGCAGCGCTACGCCAGAAGCTGACCGAGTAGCCTGTATAAGTAGTATATTCAATGATTTAGATGCCCGGCCCAGGATAAATGCGATATGCGATGCGCTTCATTTGCGAAATGTGCGAGTTATCAGTTGAGGTTCACAGAAAGTTTTGTGTTGCTGATGATTCAAAGGACAATTTACAGCGTGACCAAGATGTCGTGACTGTAGGGAGCTAGGACCGGCGTTCATGAAAAAAAAAAAAATGGAACAGAAAGGCCCCTGCTGCCGGAGAAGTTTTGTTTTTGTATTTTTTTTTTTGCAAATTCGAAGGCAAAACTCGTTTTAATGAGTGTAATAAGCTTCTGATGAGAAGTTAATGGGTGAACTTGTTCTCAAATTGACGAAGAGTGTGTCTCGTCAAGTCACTAGCTGCATAGATTCATCCGAATTAGGTGAAGTGGATACTTGACGTACGGCTTGCAGTCGAACCACACATACCACCGCATCGCTTCTGACAAGGCGTAAGAGGGTGGGTTAACTGCATCGCGCGAATGACCCTGACTTAGAGACCAGCTTTTCGCATGCTTGCTTAATCTGAAGAAATGTCTAGATGGAAAGTCACCTTATAATCCCACAGCTACGGGATTGAAGAGGGTACTAAGGCTAAAGGATTGTTTGGACAAAGGTTCGAAGCATGCCGAAAAATGAAGCACGGCTGTGCGATTAGTTTTGCAGTTCAGTTTTATAAAAATAAATGTTCCCGTTAACCGTGCTCGTCTCAGTACGTACTTTCCAGACTCGTCTCATAATTGTATCCTCTTAATCCCTTGTACTTCATCCACAGACCGATGAGTGTTGATCTGACATCACCCAGTACTGAGGCAGTGAGGTCGAGTACTAGGACACCTATAAAAAAAATGGGGGGTCACATGATGTGACTATTATACAGCTCTTGGTTACAAGGGCTACAAAAAACCTCATGTTGTCAAACTAAATTTCCAGATTCAAAAGTAATTTAAAAGTAAATATATATATTCTTAGATGAAT
Source organism: Amblyomma maculatum (assembly GCF_055883805.1). Lineage (NCBI taxonomy): Eukaryota > Metazoa > Arthropoda > Arachnida > Ixodida > Ixodidae > Amblyomma > Amblyomma maculatum. The sequence goes on from NC_139352.1 coordinate 44,553,296, forward strand.
ACAGACTTTCCCGGCATAAGCACTAAAAACTTTCAAAGAATGTGCTTTCATTTTTCATTCATTTTTTCCGCGTACAATTACGCAATGAAATGGCTTGGATAGATGCATCACTAATAGCACATCATTGCCGAAATATGTAACCTTTATAGAAGAACTACTATACAATGAGTAAACCATGTTTAACGATATAACATGCCACTCATTACTGTACAAGAAAGCTACTGTATTACTACCTTATTTACCATGTCTAACTGCATTATTTTCTACCGGATGTGTTGTGTATGATATTGTTTATTACCTGCTATCTGTTTTTTCTCTTCCATGTTCATGCATTCGTAATCTTTTTTTTTGTACTGCCATTATTATAGTCTGCTTTCAAAGATATGTCCATCCTGTGAAAATATCGATGGGGATTGACAGTATCTGAAAGAAATAAATAACAATTACATAAAGCAGTGAAAGAAAACCAGTTTGCTCTTAGGACCTCTGTAAATCGGCAACAAGCGGATCACGAAACGGCCCAAAACGGAGGGAAACAGAGAGCCATACTGTGTGAGACTTGCCGTTGCACCGGCAATACGTTGTTATGAAACTGTTATGCAGTTGCTATGCAAACATTTATGCAGCTGTTGACCGATCGCAGCTGCTCGAGAAGCAAAATAAGAGTATTCTCGGGGTAGTAGACTGAAAATTAGTGTTTTGTACTAAAATATCCATTGCTTTGTGCAAAGAGGGACTACTTGAACAGGATGCCCTACCGAAAAAAACCTTATGAGTCACAATAACCTATTACAGATTTCTCATACTAAACTCATGCAAATCTCATACAATCTCGTATATTTTTGATACGCTTAATGATATTTGTATGAGATTATATGAGCCATATACAAGTTTGGTATGAGAAATCTGTATGAGGTTATTGTGACTCAGGATTTTTTCTCTAGTGTGGAGCAACAAATTGCTACTTGAATACTATACTAAAAAAGAAATACCTTTAGATTTTACCATCTTCAAGCACTAATGTTTGTAATATCTGGAATTTGGTTTCATACCTCACCGAATTTTCACTCTACCCTTTTCGAAACATTCAGATGTAGAAGCGATGTGTGGCCAACTGATATTACGGTACTGTCTACGCAACGGCTGCGCAGCTTGCACAGCGTTTTAGGTTAGCAGCAAGACGATGAAGTAGAGATCAAGCAGCCAGCCGTTTATTGCACGAGGTTGTAACAAGAATTGGATAATGCACATACCAAGACGCAAAGGGGCGGAATAAAAAAAAAACCGCTCCGGTGACCTGCAGGGTCAGAGCACGTTTCAGATATCGACGGGCGCGGAGTTAGTCCCAAGCCTTCAACTATAGCGATTTTAGGCCCCCGTGTCACGTCGGGACTCGAGATGTTAAAGTTACGCCGAACACAAATTGCCCTTAGAACATGTCGATTCAGTTCCTTGTCCAAAGGAAGAAGGGTACTTTAACTGTAACGAAATTTTAAAAGCTAAACAGGAAATTAATTCAAGTATCTCTGTCACGGGTTCGTTTTGAAGAGAAACAGTGATTACGTCAGGGCCTCCCTACGCTTATCCCTAAGGCAAGACCACAGTGCCAGTCATGTTATGCAAACACCACGTAGTGCATAACAGCCTTAACGCCTTGAGTTTTGTGAGCGCAGCTTTCTACATCGCAGAAATCCTGGCGTCTTAGTCTTAGACAGCGTGAGCGAGAAGCATGCATCCCTTCTGTCAACGGTACAAGTCAAGTACAATTTTATTGTGGAAAGAAAAGGTGGAGGTATGCACGATTCAGTCCCCAGTCCTCTCACCAAAATGTTTCATCAAGCTGGCAGTAGTACAACTCTAATTCGAGGTATCCGTATGTTTATTTTAACGACAGCCTAGACTGTGCAACAAGAGTATGACAACCCCGGTTCCCACCCCGAGAGAGCAACAACCCTAACGCTTCTGTTCTGCACCATAGAACTGCAGTCCAGCATGTAACACTCAGCCGGTGTCGTGATCAAGTCGAAGAGGTCGCTAGGCGGATACTTGCTGTGTGTAGCACGAAGCACGCTCTCTCGAATCTCCACAGAATGTCGATCCGCAGAATGTCGGGGATATGCCCCGCCGCGGTGGTGCAGTGGTGAGACGTCCGACTACTGTGCCGCAACACTCGGGCTCGATCCCGACCGTCAGCGGCTGCATTTCGATGGAGGCGAAACGAAGTGACGTCTGTGTGCTGTGCGATGCCAGTTGTTCAGTTGTTGTGGCTGTAGGAAGAAGGAAAAGAAAATGCACGGGCCTGCTACTGGCTCTGTAGCTGAGTCACCTCGGCTGCTTCGTGTTGGTAGAAGAGAAAATTGAAAAGAAAGAAAAAGAAAAGGGATAGAAAGACGCGCGCCGCAACAGCCATCGTCCACCACCTAAGCAGTGGTGGGTGCAATGACGGCCTACAACAGATAATAATTTGGTGGCAGGCTGGGGGGACAGGTGCTGAAGGGTGGCAGATCCTGGTCCTACGGGGCTGGGACGGTAAGTCAACGCCGCTTGCGGCGGGGGCTAGCCAGCTACCGAATTTTGTCTGTTGTAGGCCGTAAGCTAAACTAAGCCAAACTAAATTATAAACTAGAACTTTTTGACCAACCTTTACAAACGTTCATGTGACAGTCGTAGCATAGGGCCAGCGTGCCTAACCCCGGATCCAAGGGTTCTGGCAGGCTAGATTTCTATATGACCCATCTCAAAGGCTAAAAGCTGTCGTCAGTGCCTGCAAATTTGGCCGTGTCTGCGATCTAGTGACAGTGCATAAGCCCACCATCACGCTGTGCTTGGCCATGTTTCGTGCCAGCTACCGCCACCCATAGCCATGCCTGCGATTTCATCACGTGGTCCCGGCAGATGCCACGCTTCACCTTGAACAGCCGAGGAGGAGGAGGAGAGGAAGAAGAAGTAGAAGACGAAGAAGAGGAAAAAGAAGAAGAAGAGGAAGAAGAGGAAAAAGAAGAAGAGGGAAAAGAAGAAGAGGAAGAAGAGGAAGAGGAGGAAGAAGAAGACGGAGAAGAAGAGGAGGAGGAAGAACGCTCGGTCAGCGGCAGCTAATGCTTTCGCTCCAGATTCGGTTCAGCAGCATTGAACCCTCATTTTATATGTGGGCTGGTAGCTTACGCTCCCACGTCATACCCTTAAAGGATGAGCTTAAGTGTCCCCAATAGTGCAGCCCTTTTCACTGATAGGGCGTGATAGGGGAATAATGTAGCTGGCAAAAGAAACTTCCGCCGTTGCTATCGCAATTCAACTAGGGTCAACTAGGGTCAGAATTAAACCACAACTAATTTTTTCGTTCACAAGGCCGACAACGCCAACGCCTGATTTTCTAATCAACGGGGTTCAAAGGGGGAAAAAGCTTCTAAGAGAAAAAGCCGTGGAGAGGCTGGGCACGAGAGCACTTAGGAAGCAGAATGTGGCGGGAAGAAACGAGAAATTAAGCGCCAAATAAGGTCTTGTTAATTCGCCGGCAAGACGTGTACGTTTGCACGCTAGGCCCGATCGGTAACTTGCATTTGAGCACTTTCGCGCTTGTGGATTACATTTTTAAATTTTAAAGTTTTAGATTCTGGATTTTGTGGATTAGATTTTTAGAAGAAGAAGAAGAAGAAGAAGAAGAAAAAAAAAAGAAAAAGAAGAAAAGAAGAATGGGCAGGGCATGTATTTTGAAGAGATGATAACCGATGGTTGCTAAGGGCGACAGACTGGATTCTAAGGGAAGAAAAGCATAGCAGTGGGCAGAAAAAAATTAAGTGGGTGGACGAGAGGACGAGATTAAGAAATTGGTAGGAGTCAAGTAGATGCAGCTAGCATATGATCGCATTAGGTGGAGTAATATGGGAGAGGCCTTCAACCTGCAGTGGGTATATTCCGGCTGATGACGATGATGAATTAGATTACCAGCACATGATCAGGGAAATAGAAGTCCGTGTCTAGTAGTCATGCCGTAGCACCTTCGATTCAATGGTATCGATTGCATGTCGAAGCGTATATACAAGTGAGCAGGCTTCTCTCACAAAGTTAAATCGGTCCCATGCTGAACAAATGAAACGAAAGTTTGCAGGAACTACAATGTTACAGTGCTTGAGCAGAAGCAAAACTGCATAGAAATAAAAGCAAGCAACGAACACATTTCCCTTGACACGGCAGGTGCGTTTCACAATATGATGCGCGGCACACCTCACCAGCGCTCCAAACAAGTCTGATCATTAAAAACAAACAGCCTAGGGTCGAAAGTGAAACGATCCCGAGCGATTTGCATTTTCAGCGTCTTGCAGTGATTTTCGAAACTCTCGTTACATGGAAGAGTGCAGCGTTACATGTGGGACGTGTTCGCATTTCATGAAAAGCGCCACCGGCGATGATTTTGTGCGCTTTGCCTCTCAAAACAGACGTTCGCAGACACAGCCCGAAAACCTCCAATTCGTCATTGGCTGTTTGTTTAACACCGAGTAATAGAAAACGTTAACTAACCCTAGGCGCTCATTTTTAGAGCAACAACTTGAATCGTTCGTGTAATGTTAGGAAATGTGTTATCGCGATCAGAACGATTGCATACGAAGACTCTCTGGCGGTCGCCATATTGGCACCACTGCGGCGCCGCCTATAGTTCGTGAAAATCGCCAATGCAATTTAGTTGGCCTCCTAGCCCCACCAAGCTTCACTACATCCCATTTAATAACTGATAGCTTTTTGAACAGCACTGCCGTACTGGCCTCACTGAATGAGGTTTATTGCGTCAAATGTTCCTATGTTGCATCCAACGGCGGCCTCTCCAAAGTCAGAGACTCTTAGCACCCTCCGCGGCGTCAAAGGTCTAAGCATCTCTTTGTCTAGTTGCTCCGCTACCGCGTTTTGCCGAGTGTCGAGGGCAATTGTATTCAGTCAAGAAGTAGTGGCCAAGTACTATTCCGGCGAAGGGGTGCTTTTGATAGATAGTCTATATTTTGAGGCTGTCATAAAAAAAACAAGAGCAAAGAGCCACTGTCCGTGCCACAGACCTATATATAATGGACGTGGTTTAATTAGAATTATAAGAGATTTGGTCTGCGAGCACACAGTTTGATATGGTACATCCGAATATGGAAGGTCCCACAAGTACGACAAAAGTAAAGGGGCAGTGCTACAACAGCGACCCACAGTCGAGGATGCGGGCCAAAGGAGACTCTCCTAATCTCTCCTGGGAAGTAGCAGAAGGGATTGGAGTAAGGGAATAAGTTGGGTTAATGGGTAGAGGCTATTTGAATTGGGAAAGAATGGGAACATTGTGGGATTTGTTCAAATGAACCAGTTGGGTCGAATCCCTGTTTATCCTCAGTAGAGGACGATTTGTCTTAGCCGAATGTACGGCCATCGTCCTTCAAGCATTGGTGTTGATGTTCACACGTATTTATTCACTTTTTTTTTGCCAAGCACATTCACTTCACCGTATGAGCCTACCAGGTCGCCAACCATTCAAGGATGCTTTCGAGGTTCTTCGTCCCCCAAGCCAAGTGTTCCAACCTCCTTAAGGTACCAGAGAGGCTGATTTCGTTGCCGTGGGATAATTTTCGGCCTTACTACAAGGTACTGGGTAAATCGTCAGGATTCGCGTTGTGACAGCTGTCACCGAGATCAGGCCGCACAGCAGGTCTGCTTATGCAACTCAATCAACAGGTGAATGTTTTGTTTTAACCTGTGGAAAACCGTGCGGCGCTGGATTTAGATCGTGGTCCTTTTTCGCTTACGCAAGGCGGATGATCTACATGTTAGTGATCACTGACTATTAAGATAAACTCATTTATCTTTTATCATCACCTCTCTATCCGCTTCATCTCCCTGAATATATCATCTAAACGCATCGTGAACAGTGGTGGAGAGGGACAGTGTTATCCAGCATTATGCTATTGCTTATTTGCATTTTATTATATATAGTATAGGACTAGGTTCGCTTCGCGGCTTCAACGTAAAATACTTTCTGCCTGTGTTTCATCAAATTCCTTTACGCCATGTCTGCATTGCTGCTGATGTTTCGAATTAATAAATGATTTGCACTACCGAATGCAGGATATATATATATATATATATATATATATATATATATATATATATATATATATATATATATATATATATATATATATATATATATATATATATATATATATTGTAGTGAACTACTCGAGGATATATGAAGACAAGGATGAAGTAGGCGAGAATATCACGAAGACGAGGATAAGGACGACGAAGTGCCGCTGCGCTGCTCGAGCTCGCTTGTGGAGACCTAGACAGGCTGTGTTCGTGTGTGGTTCGCCGTGCAACTTCGACAGGGCTATTATCCCTGTTAAAACACAGTAAAAACCCCCTTTCAATATATATATATATATATATATACATATAGTTTATAGGAGTCCAAGGCAAACGTTGGGAATATTTTGTTTTTACGTTTGGTTTTGATATCTACAATAATGAGGCTTATAATGATTTTAGGGGGAATGAATATTGATGAAAGAGGAATAAAAAACAATGCGCCGTTGTTGGGCCTGTTGGTGGGCGGTTATACTCACAACAGTAGTAACGCACCCCTGGTCCCCTTGTTGACTTAGTGCACCCAGTACCTACCCCGATCCGGCATACCTGTCTTTACTGGATTGGATTACTCAATCTGAATTGGGTATGTGCCACTCCCCATAGACTGGAAAACCGGCCTGGTCACCTTCATTCCTAAACCTGGCAAGGCTATAAACACGGAGAACAACCGTCCTATCTCTCTGACTTCCTGTGTGGGTAAACTCATGAAGACGATGGTACGTGACAGGTTGTCCGAGTTCATGGACTCCCAACATATTTTCGCCGACACCATGTTCTGGTTACGCCCACACAGGTCTGCACAGGATGTCTTGCTGCAACTCAATCGGGCTGTCCTGGACCCCGTGGAATGCCCCCACAATGACAAGGGCGTACTCGCCTTGCATTTGAAGGGGTCATTCGACAATGCCACACACGAGATCATTCTCTCCCACCTCTCCAAGACTAACTGCAGTAAAAGCGTGTTTGAATACATTCGGCAATTTTAAGATCGACCGAAAATCTTACAATAGAATCTAGGATACGGAGCATGGTCCTTTTCGCTTAGGAATCAGGGGTACACTTCAGGGCGCGGTGCTCTCTTCCTTGCTATTCAATCTGGCCGATGCACCTACCAGCCCAGCTGTGGGCTGTCGACGGTGTGCAGCATGCGCTGTACGCCGATGACATCACCTTGTGTGCGACGCAGGGCTCCCTCTGAGATATCGAGACCAACCTGCAGCAGGCGGCGACCAGAGTGGACTGTTATGCTCGTCGCTGCGGCCTCCGATGCTCCCCCCAAAAGTGGGAATTTGTGCACATACGCCCATCATTAAAGTGCACTATCAAAATTGCGTTGTCTCTCGAGACAGGTCCAATTCCTGAACGTGTGGACGTCCGGGTACTGGGGCTCTTTATAAATAAACATAGTCAGAAACGACATTGGCCGAACTCCGTAAGGTGGGGGACCAGGTGGTCCGCATGGTTCGCAGGGTTTCTAACAAGCGCTAGGGGTTACGATGTAAAGAAGCCTTGTGGTTGGCGCATGCCTTTGTAACCAGTCGACTTTTTTATTCGACTCCGTACCACCACCTACGGAATCAATACGAGGACGCACTCGAAGTCAACCTCCGCAAAATTATAAAACGGGCTCTCGACCTCTCCGTGAACACCTCCAATCAGCGTCTTCTGGGGCTGGGTATGGTGAACACATTTCAGGAGTTGCGGAAAACCCACTTGACCAACCAATATACGCGTCTCTCAAAGACACCGTCGGGTCGCTGCCTCCTTGCCCAACTACATATTCAACATAACACTCTCATGGAAGAACGAGTACGCATTCCATCAGAGTGGAGACGCGCCCTTCACGTGCGCCATATTGCCGCCAACATGACCCGAGAGGACCATAATGGCCGGCGCCTGGCGCAGGCGGAAGCCCTGGCTCGCCACTACGGAATAAAACCCGACGTATTTTACGTGGACGCCTCCTGCCCCGACCATGGGGATGGTATACAGCCGCAGTCGTTCGCCAATCAAAGACAGTAAACGGGCTTACGTTTCGAGCTCGGGACGTAGCATACGCGGATGACGTCGCGATTGCGTTGGCTGTATGTCATCCCACTTCCAAAACAATAATTTCCGATTCGCGAAGGGCCTGTCGGAACGTCGAGCAAGGCTGGGTACCGTACCTAGCCTACCTCCTTGCGCAAAACTGCGTATATACCGGGGACCCTGCTCGCCGAAATATTGTTTGGGCTCCTTGAGGCAGCTGACGCTACCGCTCCCGCGCTCTCTCACCGGGCATTCCCGTCCGACCGCGACAGTCAAGAATTACAATTCACTCCTGCCTACTCTTTCAAAGATATCGTTCTTCCCTACCAATCTGGCCATAGTTTTTATCCTCACCCATGTAAAGGCCTCTCAAAGGCGGAGGAGCACCTTCTGCTCCATTTTTATATTAATACTTTGCTGTGCCCGGCAGCTCTGAAACACTTTGACCCTTCTTTCTCGGGCAGCTGTCCGCACTGTGCAGAGAAGTCTTCAGACATCTACCACATGGTGTGGGCCGGCCCATCCAATTTCGCTATCTCCCCTAACCCAAACCCCACCCGGGAGGACTGGCAGGCCACCCTGCTTGGCTGCTCTGACCTACAGACCCAAGAGGCCTTGGTGGAGCGCGCCCGGGCAGCAGCTGACGCCACTGGGGTCCCGTACTAGGGACTCCACCCAGTGCTTGTGAGGACCAGCCCCTTTAGGGTTGATCCAATCAAACTTCATGCATATAATCACTCCGAGTTATTAAATGTCTTTCTCCTCCTCCGTTCCTAGACAAAAGACCAAAGTACCACAAGCGATTCTCCGCCTCCTGAGTGCATCTAGCGCAGGTCACATTAATACTACAAGGCAGCAGTACTGCGTGTGTACCTGGACCCGTTGAGCGCCCTCAGCCTTAAGTTAACCGGAATCAGTGGACAAATTTCGTCCACTGCACATGCTACCCACTGGCGTTCTCTTCAATGTGCAGGTAATTCTGCAGAGAAAAAGAATACGTTAGTGCAGCCGTTTAAAACCTATCTGCTCGAAGAAAAAGATAAAGTTATCTTCACAGCGAAATATCGGGTTGTTGCGAGAGTGCCCAGATTCCTTGGCCACCTTACGAAGAGGTAAGAGAGGCCCTGCTCTCACTGCCCATCGCTCTAGGGCATTGGGACGAACAAGACGCTGTCATATATTGCAGAGCCTTTCCCTGATAAAAAAAAAAAACAGAAACAAATACGAGAAAGCACATAAAATACGAAGTCTGCATGCCCCAGTCAAAGCTTGTCAACCATTGTGCAATTCTTGCAGAGGATTGCAAAACTGCTCTTGTTGAAGGCAAGGGAACCGTGACGCAAGACTAAGTTTCGCTGCCACGCACGGGTGAACCGAAGAAAGACAGAGGAAAGACGAAGACGAACAGTCCAGTTCCGCGGGGACGGCGGAGGGCAAAAAATGGCGAACCGTCGTTCGGCGGCGCGACGGCAGCAACGCGCCTTTGTCCGCTTGTCGGCGCCAGATGCATGCAGGGTGGCATGCGTTCCAGCTTGGAAAGGGATGTGGGCACCACGAAGAGACTGTCGCAAACACGGCACTGCATCTGACGGGGCATGCGGTGAAGTAATAATGCCGGCACGTCGACGGCGACAGAAGAGAAAAAAATAAAGGAGCAACTACGACAGCGACGCTTGTTATGTGCCCGCGACTACTGTCCCGTGAACGTGTGTGCATTTCCTTGCAAGCTTGGCCGTTTCAGCACGGCCAAAAGAGGATCTGCAGTTGTAGCGGTTGTTTTACGTCGAGGAACGACGACGGAGATTCATTAGCGAGTTAGTTGAAGGGGCAGCCTGGAGTGGGAGGGTAACGAAAATGACTGCCTGGATGGAGGAACAACTATGTAATGAATTTTTTTCTATGTTTTACATAGACGTCGAACAGAGAAAAAAAGAATAAAATAGAAGGGGGCACCAAGAAAACGGACGCAGCTACTTGCAGAAGGTCCAAACAGCAGCTTCCACTGTGTAACAATGGCCGCCAAGCAAGAGCGTTTTCTGTGCTCGACGTTCGTTCCAAATTAGTGGCTGCAATTAGCGGTGGCAAACAGTGACGTCACTGGAAAAGTTTTCTTTGGAGGGCACCATGATCTGTGCGCATTTTGTTTGTCCTCCTCTTTTATGAGATGTCGTGTGTGAGAATAAGAAAAACAACAAAAGAAAGGCTACTGGGTTCCTTTTATGGAATTACGATACTGCCAGTGGTCGTCTTGCCGTGGCAGCTTGCTTTTGGGTGGGCACCAGAAGATGGAGGCCCTTTTGACTACCAAGTTATTCAACAAAAACCTTGAATCTCAATGTAAATGCGGTCATGATGTTATATCTACCGCTTTCTCCTCTCTCAATATTCTGGTTTTCACAATAGTTGGTGCAGAGCCGAATGATGAAATAGTAGTAGTAAGCATTATTATGCGTGAAGAAAGAAGCATAACCAAGACAATTACACTGTCTTGCATTTTTTTGCCAGTGCTTAGGTATGAAGCAGTCTAGGTGCAGACCAGGGTTCGGACACATGCTGTAATTCAAGCTGTGAACCGCCTAGCAAGCGGCGGAGATGAAGCAGGTAGTGCAATATGCGGAAAAAGAAGAACAATCTGCTTATATGAACCCACCCCAGAATCGTTTTATTAAAATAAAGAACTTGATAGGGAGAGGAAGGGGGTAGGATGGGTTGACACGAAATTGTCTAGCGGTCTTCTGTTAGAGGGCTATAGCGGACACTGCCTGGAGCATGGTGCATTACTGCGACATTTGGTAAATTAGCTGATACACCGTAGCCGTCACTGCGAGAATAGTTATGAATGGTTGCAGGCAATTTGAACCTCATCCCGCAACAACCTGAGCAAGAATGAGCAAGAACAACCTGTGAGCAAACAACATTCTTGTAAGCTATAGTCATTCATGCAACATTCTTGTAAGCTATAGTCATTCATGCAGTTTGCCAAGGTTAGTACCTAGGTCGGTATGTCGTTACCTTTTACCTTCATCTTTTAGAGCAGCACCAGATTTGCTCAGTAGCCCTATTTGCAGTGCCTGTGACCGTATTCATTCGCCTAAGCAAAAAGAATCAGCCCTAACTCATAATCCAGGTATATTCACAGTCACACTTTTCACTGCATGACTGCCTTAGAAATACGTATTTCTCTTATCTGCTTCCCATGAAAACTTCTTGAAATTGTGTGCTTGGAAGTATGATGATCAGCGCTTTGCATCCCTGTTTCATGTCATGTGAATTCAATGGAGACGCCTCCGTCTTCGCGCTAGTGATTATTTTCCGATTTATTAATCGTGACATGCACACAACGAAATTCGCGTCTCGTTATTTCGACAACGCTCAGAGAGAAGGTTTCCCGAGTGTGGCAACATTTGTTTCTGTTAAGTCTGAAGTAATTCTCGAGCTTCTGTCAACGTTCGCAGGTATTGCACTTCCCTACTGAAAAAACAAAAGTTCTATGTGGCAATAACCTCATAAAATCTCATCTAATCGCATAGACTCTCATACGGTTCACATCATTATCTTAAAATATCGTACATAATTTATAATAATATACAAGAAGCTATGAGACCTTATGCAATTATATGCGACTTGTATGTGATTTCTTATGCGAATTGAGTGAGATTGTATGAGAAAATGTGAAGGTATTGCCTCACACAACTTTTTCAGTAGGGTTGGTTTAAGTATTTAGTAATATACGAAACGAGACTGTTACAAAATATCTGGACATTTCTTGTTCACGTTAACAGCTATTCGAAGCAATATATAAAATAAGGTTGTGACACCACACCCCCTTTTCTCCATATTATTACATCGTTTGGTTATTGTTATGCGGCGGTGCTCTCCACTGGCTAGCATATAGGCGTATTGTATCATGCGCTAGGAAGACAATGCCAGGGTTTACTGCCCGCATGAATTCGTTCAGTTGTGCTGTCCCATCCTCGATTTCGTCCTCCCAACTTACGTGGAAAAACACAAAGGACAGCGACAAAAGGCACCGACAGAACTAGCGTGCTGTCCTGTCGGTACCTTTTGTCGCTGTCCTTTGTGTTTTTCCACGCTACTTGCAATGTCGCAGTCATTAACAAATACACACCAACTAGCCCAACTGTCTGGTGCGGATCAAAACCAACACCATATCACATCACGTGGGAATGCGAGAGAAATCATGTATTTCACAAACAGAAAACACCAAGTGCGGAGCAATGGGAGAGCCGGCTCACCAGCTGCGAGATAGAGGCCCAGAGGGCACTCATAGCACACGGAAGCGAAGTGGCCCAACTCAGTGGAGCCCTGGACTAGGGGCCCAACCACGGCCAGGGAGGTAACGGACTTCCAGAAAAAGCCTCGACCTCCTCCGCTAACAAACTTCCAAAAGACAAATAAAGTTTTCAATCAATCAATCCATGTTCCATGGTCTGAATTATGCTGCCCGCGCCGTTTGCATAGGTGTGGTATCATCAAAATGTCTTTTTTACAAAGCACACCTGTTGTCGATGATTAACGTACGCGTTCGCATGTTCCGCATATAGTTTCAGACGCCTTGTATAATGTATCAAAGATTAGACGAAATATAGATGTCGCGAGCGAAGTAAAAGTATATTCGGAGGCGCAGGCGCTCATGAGCACGTGGTATAAATAAGATAAAGGCAGGTTATCATGCCAGATAACCGCTCTGAAATGGCAGCGACAACGGAGTCAGCTCACATAACCTCCAACGCAGCCTTTGTTAGTTATCTATGCGTCATTCTCTCACCCCACATAAGGCAAACACGGAACCTTTTCCCTTCTCTGACTGTTGAATAACATGTTCAGGCGTATATTAACTCTGCTTTTTTTTTTTTTTTTTTCTCAGTGCTGTCTTTCTGGACGATTCGGCTGGCTGCCTGGCCTAGCAGCTGCACTTCTTTCCGGAGAATCTTTTCATTCGTTCATGCCCATTTCAGACCGACATGTTCACGGGATCCAAGCCAAAGAGAAAACGAAACACCACACGGATTATGTCAAACTGAATAGGCGTTAAGAGGCTTAGGAGATGGAACCCATCTGCGTTGGTGGGGGGATAGGGGGTACACGTGGTGTGAAACAAGACGGGCTCAATGAGCAGAATGGGACACCCGGAGTAATCTCCTGAGGCATTCACGATCCGCGCCTAGGCGCATTGGACATGTCGTAACACTGACGCACGGTGAAAGAACGTCCTATCCTTGAAGCATGTACCGAAGAAAACGCTTCGCTTACAATCCCAGATCTTCGTTACGCGTGGCGGGAAAGCCTTGTTCATCAGATCAATATCGGCTGAGGCTCTGCTTGCACGTTGCTGCTTACGCAAGCGTCCATTCCAGCTAAGAATTACTGCAGATGGCACTCAGATAGCCTGAGGATGTCCCTGAGCAATGAAAATAAAATTTTGTTTAGGCTTCCGTAGACCGACTACAGTATAGAACTTGATATGTTTGACCCCTTCTTGTAGTTGGACATATTTGAGTCGTCAGTGCGAATTTCCCGCAGTCATAAATAACCCATGCTCTTCATCCTTATAAAAGATTTTGCCGGCGCAATGCTTTCTTTTTATTGTGGCGAAAGGTGCTTTATTTTATTACGCTATTGAAAACTTTGCTTTTTTTTCGCCCTCCTAAAGCACACACACACAAAAAAAAAAATTTGCTGTAAACGACCCCCTTTAGGGAAGTCCGCTTTCAAATGTTTGACTAATCATTTTCTGCTTTATTAGGCTTTAGTTTCTGATCATCAATGAATAAAAAAACCTAAAACCACGGAACGGCCTTTACAGCTTCTTTTCAGTTCGCGTACCTCTCCTCAAACATGCTATGAACGCAAATCCGCTGTCCTTACAGTTAGTTTACTTCATTGATTATGTATCAGGGCTGAAAAGATGCGATTTGCTCCAAAGCTTAACTCCGCGCTTTTCCCGGCTTTTCCTGAAAGTAGCCGCCAGCACCAACCGCAGTTCAGCCGGGAGCTAAACCTATCTTCTATGCAAAACCCTCCGTAATCCCGCAGCGAAAGTCGAAAGTGGAGTGGTATGGCGCCCGCGTAGAAGCTGGAGCGCATCGGTATGCAGCAGGAAAGCATAGTACGTCAAACTACAAAAATGAAAAAAGACACTTAGTTGAGCAACGAGCCGAGGAGAAAAAGAGGTCAGATATGCGTGCTCATGCGAATTATAATAAATAGTTCCGCGGGTAGTATAAAACCGCGAGACACTTGACAGGCTTGAACCGGAAAGTTTGCTCGCCGAATTGAATATGGAATATGTCTCGTGGACCAAAGATGCGCGATTGTTTGTGCGCCTGTAAATAAAAGAGCCAAGTAAGCTGGGTTTATTTTTTTACCTTGATCATGTTCTGAGAGATACTGCTTTGCATAGGTGAAATCTGAACCAGGCGAAAGGCGAAACTCGCGCATAATTCTAGCATTTTGTGAGACACGATGTATCTTGTAGAATATATGCGTTGTCAATTGAATTCACGCTACATTACGAAAGAAAAAAACAAAAACAAACTTAAAGCAGGTAGCTAGTGGAAAAAGGGTGTTAAAGTAGGGAACACCGAACGGTTTGCGTAACCCTACAAGCAGTTGACTGATAAATAAAGACGGCTGACGCCACATTACATTTCTGCTCTCGAAATTTCTCGTCTCGATGTTGAATAGCGTAGGACGAAGGATGGAGGAAAACCTTTGCATATCGGTGCCTTCCGGGCACAGAATCGTAAAGCCATTTGTCTCTACTTTCGATGGCGTGGCAATGGGGATGGGAAGATTGTTCGAGAACTGTTTTACGATTGGGGAATATCAGATGCCTGAAGAAGTAGAGGAGGTAACAAGTGCGGCTCTTCAGACGACGCACATGCATGGAGACATAGCAAAGCCGCCCTTTAATGCCAGGGGTCGCGGGTTGTGTGGCGAGGGTCCCGATGCCGCTGCATCGGGATGCTGCTGCGAGAAGGCACGTCGCCATCTTGAAATACTTTCACCCTCTCTCTGATTCCTTTCCAGCCTCTACTTTCGCCTCCCACATCGCCCGGTTTCCCCTTCTTCCCTAGCGACCCGTCTATCCCTTCCATGCCTCCGGCGTTCCCCATTCCGTTACTTTAAAGCACGCAGGACTGGAGCCCGTGGCAAGAAAGGCCGACGTTAAGCAAACGAACACTGGCATTGCGCTCGAGCCCGTGCCGGGGAAATTGACAACACGCGAAGTTCTGCGGCGCAGTACAAAGCAGTGAACAGGACAAAAGGTGGGCGCACAAGGGTAGCAGCGGCGACAGTGGGAAGTAGGGAAAAGAAAGGGAGGCAGACAAGGTGGAGGGGGATAGCTGGGAACGGAATATGGAGGAAGCGGGTGAGGCTACCAAGTCTGGTCGCCCTCTTATGCTCGCACAAAAATCCCGTAATAGTTGCAGACGACCAGTGCGGCGCTTTGGTAAGAGGACAACTAAAAGCTGGCAGGGAGACAAATATAAATAAATGGAAAAACGAAAGAGCTGAACTACGAGCTAGAGATCTTTAAGGGCGGAGGGATGAAGCCTGGGGAATAGGGATGAAGACTCAGTTGAGGGAAAGATGAGGGTGAGGAGGGAGAGGTGAGACGTCTGAGGAGGGGAGAGATATTGTTGCAGCGGTGGTACTTCTGCCGACAAAAAAGAAACGGTCTAAGGCGACAACGAAAAAGAAGACTGAGAGAGAAAGAGGGGGATGTAGAAAGAAACGGCAAACTAAAGAAGTGACGGGAATGTGCGCGAAGCGGCTCGAGAATACGGATGAGGCTCGCTCGAGCTAGAAGAACAAAGTGAAGCAACCGCACTGCCGCTCTTCGCTCGAGAGGGGCTAGAGCGAGAGGAGCCGGAGAAAGGAGGAGAGATTCTCCAACAGCTCCCCAACAACATCCCCAATCTCCTCCATTCCACAGCGCCTTCTCCTTTCTCGCTCTCGTCTTCCCCTGCATCCCTCACCCATTCCCTACGCCGCAGCTCTGTGGCAGTGATGCAAGGGGCGAAAGCAAAGGCACCGGGGTTCCATGGCAACGTGGGCGGCGAATAAAGCAGCAACAGCTCGGGATCGCCGGAACCCACTGCGCATGCGCCTTGGATGGTGCGCATCGTGCCGCAGTATTGATCGCGACTCCCGGACGAAACGGAATGACGACGGGGACAGACGGGATGAGGAAAGGGGGTGCGTAGGGACGACAGTCGTCGCCATGGAAACCACTGCACCTTATCGAGCGAAGGAGAGCGAGGGATGGCTGGGAAAGAAGGCGTAGCCTGTGTCGCTCCGACGACGGCACGAAAGATTAGAGAAAGAAGAGGTTAGGATCCGATGCTGGGGATGCGGAAGAGAATGGAGAGGAAGGGAACGAGCAACGAGCGCTGCCGGGATTGCGTTCTGAGCAGGGATCGGGAGGGAAAGAAAGGAAAGGAGGCTGGGGATATGGAGACCAGAAAGTAAAATTGTGCAGAAGAGAGCGGCTAGCTGGCGTGGCCCCGTATCTCACAGCGTCGCGCATTCCGACGCGTACACGAAGGGAAAAAGAGGAGATGGGGAAACACGAAGCTTCTGCTGCCTTAGTATGTATTGCTTTCTAGCCTGCCTCCTCTTCCTCTTGCCACCTTCGGTATTTCCTATTTTGTTTTTGTTTTCACCAAGAGACTGCTTGCAGTGTGCGCAAGAACTTGGCAAGAGAATGAGGGAGAGGGAAAATGCCATTAGACGAAAGAAACAGACAAAACTAAAGGAGTAAAAAGAGTATATTGCAGCGACACCTGGAGATTGCAGAAAAGGAGGAGAGGTATGAATAGTTGTACACCTTTCCTTCTTACACTCTCACTCACATTTTTCATTTTTTTTCCAGTCATGACGCAGTTTGCCGAGCTTGCCATGCAGCCGCCGTGCTCGCTCGCGTCAGCGGGCTTTGGCGCCCACATATAGGCACTCAAAGTACGTAGACAACAAGTGCGAAATAGAAAAAGAAGCTCCCGCAGTAGCATAACCAGCAAGAAAAATATAGGTTTTTTTTTGTTTCTTCTTTAGCCGTTCTTGTTCTTTTCTTCGTAAGCTTGCTGTCGGTCCGTCCATCAGTCCGTGCGTCAGGCCAGGCATGTATTTCCGCTGCTCCGGTGTGCGCGAACACACTTTCTTCGCCGCCCTTTTGCACACATCTTCCCTCACTTCTTTTCCATCCTGGCTATTCTTTGATATTTTTTGTACATGCGCATTCAAGGCATGTTGCTAATCTTTTAGTTGTCTTTCATTGAGGCCGACGGGGGGTGAGTGATTTTCTCTACCTTTGTGTCATATTTCCTTTCTATACATTCCTGTGCCCTCTGGTCGTTTCCTGGTGAGCGATTCTCGTCGAATCCAACCACCGGCTTCTCTTTCCTTACTTCCGCGTAGGGGGGCTGGGCCGTTGCAAGTGCGTACGTCGTCTCTTGTCTCGCCGCGCTCGGTCGTTCTTCGCAGATGGCGGACGCCAGCTCGCCGGTACACGGCCGCCCCTATTTTTCTCGCTCTCCACGGGGCTCGCCTTCACTCGGGGCTCTTCGGCCTTCCTTTCTACCTCGCCCCGCGAACTCTCTTCTTCTCCCGGTCTTGTCCAAAAAGCTGCAGCCATTTCGTCTTCCTCTCGGAAAGGGAGCTGCTTTATGAGACTGCACCGTCGGGCACCTTGTTTCGCCAGTGCTGATGAACGCCGCTGACCGATCGGCTTCGTCGACGCTTTGGCTATAGTGCACTATAGTGTGGCTAACGCGTCTGGGTCACCCAACGACGGCGCCATGTCCGCCAGGTGCTGCCGCTGCTGCTGCGACGCCATTGCTGGGCTCACTGGCGTGCCCACTGATCTTCCTACTGTGCCTTGTTGCTTGCCCTCTCTTTTCTCTTCTGTAGAGTTGATAACCCTCCTCCTCCCTCCTCACCCTTGAAGGTTCAATGAAAAGGCATTCGTCTACTATGCTTAAGGTCGAAACATCGAATCCAGGTCGGTCAGCTGACTGCGAAAGGAAGAAAATACGATGTTGATAAAATGATGGTGACAATGATGCCTGCAGCAAGCGGTTACTGTGACAAGGGGCAGACAGAAGAGTCTCCAAGATTTGTGGCTGTTAGCACTAATGGGAAGCAATACTTCTCGCAGGCGCCGCAGAGCAGGGACTCAATACTGCGCTTTGGGTTGGGAAGACACCAGATCCAGTTGGTTTGCCGCAGTTTACGTTGCAGTAGTTTTGTACCACGCTAGCTCTTACCAGCTCCTTCTTCAATTTCGCACCGTCATCATCCGCAGGCAAAGGCGACTTAAAAGGTAAGAAGCGTGAGAGAGGAAACACTCATCCGGTTTTAGGGGGACAAACGAGAGGGAAGTTTGGAAGGGATGGGTGCCCTAGGGGCTTGTGTGATAATGGCGAGAGGGGCGGACAAGCTAAAGGTGGTTACCACGGTGAGACCGGATGTTGAGCTTCGTAAAAGGAAAAGGTTGCGACATGGGCGGAAGGATGCACAACTTCAGGATAACGCCCCGAGAAGAACCCGTAAGGTGGCTTCCGTGGAAAGAGAAGGTCATGGCCGCAGCGGACGAATCTGCAACCAAAGGGGGCTACCGCGGAAAGAACTCGAAAGGTCTCTACTACGAAGCAAGCGTTTATAAATAGGGTAGAGGAATACGCAGCGTGAGGTTGCTACCACGACTATAGCCCGGATTATGGATACCACGGAAGGAGGAGCCTATGGCGAGAGCGCGGGAATGTGAAGGACCGGTTAACAAGCGTTCGTAAACACACGCACTGGTTGACTTCATAAGTACTGTGACACATTTAAAATCTTTCACTTCCGAACTACTGTAAGTGATACCGTTAAAACACTTTTACTGCTGAACTACTTCAAGTAATACCTTTAAAATACTCTCCCTTGAAATCATTTCATCACGCCTAAGCAAGTCCGATACACCAACGGCTCTCTGATGTTGCCAGAAAAACATCTTCGAAAAATTGTGTCTTCTCTTCTTACAGCCAATTATCAAGCATTTGACTTAAAGATTCGTAATCATCCTGTGACTTTTCTTTCTCTTAAACATGACCTTGGGCCGCGTTATGTGAAACTTTTTTTTTTTTTTTTTTTGTGATAGCAATACTGCGCCAGGTTTCGACCCACCGAGTCGTCCCAAGAAGGGCTGCGTTTCACCTTGAACGGCAGCGAAGAAGAAGAAGAAGACCGCTTGGTCACCGGCAGATAATGCTTTCGTTCCACATTTGGTTCAGCAGCATTAAACCCTTCTCATTTATATGTGAGCTGGTAGCTTATGCTATCGCGTCACACTCTTAAATGATGAGCTTAAGTGTCCCCAATAATGTAGCACCTTACACTGATAGGGTGTGATAAGGGAATAATGTAGCAGGCAAAAGAAGCTTCCGCCGTGGCTATCGCAATTCAACTAGGGTTAATCAGAGTTAAACCACAACTAATGTTTTAGGTTTAGGTTACACTTTATCCTCTAACACTTGCTGCGGCCCAGTTACGTACGTCGTGGGAGAGGACGCCGCGTTGATTGTGGAAGAAACACTTGGATCCTCATAATCATCATCAGCCTGTCTATGCCCATTTTAGGCCGAATGTCTTTTCCATACTCCTTCAATTAACTCGTTTTACTGCTAGCTGTATCCACTTGTCCCCAGCACACTTCTTAACCTTATTTGCGAACCTAATATTCTTCCGCACCCGCTTAAGCTTTCCGTCGCTTGGAATCCAATTCGTCATCCTAATCGACCATCGGTTATTCTTGCAATGGGCATATCCTGCCCATGCTCATTTCGGCTTCTAGATTGTCACTAGAAAGTCATCTCAGTATTTTGAGTTTTTTTTTCTCTGACCCACTCTGCACGCTTTTTATCTCTTAGCGTTACAAATATCATCTTCTGTTGCATAGCTTTCTACGTTTTCCTCAGCTTAAGTAGGACCCTTTCCGTCAGCATTCATGGGTCAGCCCCACAGGTGAGTATCGGTAACGTACAACTGTTTTATATTTTCCTCTCGAGTGATACCGGTAAGCTTCCAGTCATAATCCGCGAGTTCTTGCCACATGTGCTTCATACCGACCTTGTTCTAGTTACTTCCCTTTCATGGTCCGGATCTGCGGTTACTACCTGTCCTTTGTAAGGACAATCGCCCACAATTTCCACTGATTCGCTACCAATTCTTAACTGCAGTTCCTTACCGAGGCTGTTGAACATTGCTTGAGTTTTCAGCTTATTAAATTCCAGGCCTAATTTTCTGCTTTTCCTGTCTAGGGCAACAATAATTCTTTCCAATTCGTCCCCTGAGTCACTAAGAAAGACAATGTCATCAGTTAATAACAGATTCCTGAGTCATTCTTCACCAATCTGGTCCATAATCGCTCCCATTCAATATTTATGAATACTTCCTCTAAACAAGCTACTAATAGTACTGGGAAGTAGTACTCGTGTCTCATTGTAATATCCTTCTTTAGGAGAATTGCGTCAATTTCTTGATGGAGAGCTATAATTGCGGTGCAGCCGTTATAGATATCTTCCAGTACTCCCACATATGGCTCATATACACCCTGATTTCGCCATGCCTTCATGACTGCTGAAGATTCAACTGAGTAGATGCTTTTTCATAATAAATGAATGGTATGTATATAGGGCTTGGTTTTTTTTAGAGCGTTTTCTATCACCTGGTTCATAGTATAGTATAATGGATAGTCGACACCCTTTACAAAAACCCGGCGGTGGAGGCGATTGCTCATTGCGCCCCTTGGTCTATTGAGCTGCCAGGAGATGTCGTGCGGCGTTGTTGGATGTGCGGCTGTGGCAGGCCACGCTCCCTCTTGGAAGCGGGGGCGAAGCCATGGTCGTCGCCCCCCCCCCCCCCCCCCCCCGCACACACATTCATTGGACTCACGTGCACTGCGTGGCGTAGTTTGCCGTCTACTTCTTACACAATTTTCATTTGATTGCCTTAGCCATGTGCTATGGAAAAATACTTAAAAACGACATATGTGACTCACCGTTCCCTCCACCACTGCATATGATCATGTACAGTGCATGCACAGGTGAAGACGTTGTAAAACAGTTAAAAATGCACTTTACTCCAGCAGCCAAGAAACTATTTTTCTGACTACATAGCGGGACTTTGCCTGTTAAAGTGTAGTTGCAAAGGAAAGGATCTCTTCTGGGACATCCTTCAAAGGACTATTGAGAAAGATGTTTTGCGTAATCCTCCCAGTTTCAGGCATTTATCTTTCTATTGAAAACGAGAACGGTACTCCTGACGACCTTTTAATGACATTGGGCCTGCACAGTATATGAAGAATTAGGATGGTGGTGCGTCCGCCGATCTTGACTCACGTAGAATAGAATACATTAGAAAGCCAGCCATTGAAATGTATTTAAAATTATCAAACTTGTGGATCTAGCACCTGACCGGCTCAAGCACACAGAAACTTCGAACGCATTGAAATTATTTTAGTCATGTTACCTTAGTAAAATAATATTGAGGGTTCCTGTTTAAATGTATATTTTGAGCGCAATAAATAAAAAGCCCAGCGTGGCGTATAGTTGGTTAGCGCGCTACGCTGGTGATCGCAGGAGTAGGAGTTCGATTCGAAGTGGAGGGGAATTTTTCCTTCAAAGTTATTGGACTATCTGGTTTGGCTTTGGATTGAATTATGGACTACTGGATTGCATTAGAAACTATTTTCTGAATTGGCTTTTGAATTGGGTTATGTACTAATGAATTGGATTATGGTTTGGATTCTGGTCTGGCTTACTATGTGACGTGTTGGATTTGCTTCGGATTTGTATGAGCTGACGGACAACTCACGTGCACGCCACTGATGAGCCAACAAAGGCTTTTGACTTAAAAACGTCTGGTCGTCGAAATTTCCGGTGCCCTCCACTACCGTGACTGTCATAGCCTAAGACGCTTTGGGATATAAAACCTCATAAACTAAACCAAACCTTACAGTACAAAATTCTAAACTGATCAGCCAAGAGAGGCTCTCGTCTTCGTCGGAACTTCAAAAGCCCTGCTCTACAGCGTCTCTCATAGCCTGAGATGCTTTGGGACGACGTTAAATCCCATAAACTAAACCAAACCTTACAGTCTTGAATGTTAAACCCTATTTTCCGCACACTCTGAACAACAATGGACTGACGGGGGAGTTCCTGCGATTTGTTAGCATTTCTAATCCGAGACACACACACACACACACACACACACACACACACACACACACACACACACACACACACACACACACACACACACACACACACACACACACACACACACACACACACACACACACACGCACACGCACACGCACACACGCACACGCACACGCACACGCACACACACACGCACACACGCACACACGCACACACGCACACACACACACACACACACACATTCTCCCTCTCTCTAATATGTGGGCGTTCGCACAACTTTCTCTCGCACTGCTTTACTGTATCCGTTTTCGTGATCTCTTTTGCACACTTTTCAGCCTTCACTCATTCCTCTCATTTCTACCCTCGCCTCGATTCTTTCTTTCCCCAACCGTACAGCACGTCTATCGCATCTTCCGTCTTCGAAAGATGCGGTCTCCCACTCTTTTCCCAGCCATGCATAGAGAAAAGGAAAGAAGCGCCCTTGAGGAAGAAGTGGAGGAGACAAGGATGGAAGACAAGTTTTCGTAGCTCGGCCGCCTCATCTCGAGCCGTTTTGTTTTCCTCTTTCTTTTTTCACTGTGCACATTTTTTTTTTACTTTTTGTAATGTGTCGTCCATTTTCATCGTCATTTATATTTTGTTTTGAATCATTTTCGCAGCGTTATAGAGCGTTGAGTTCAGGATAGACGCTGGATGTACCCTTCCTACCACAACTATTCCCCCCTTCCACTGCTACCTCACATGTTTCCCCCAAATCTCTCCTCCACCGAATTATATATTTTTGTTTTATTGATTTCACCCCAGAACTGATGCCTTTGCGCAAAACGCAGGGAGAGAGTTTTTCCTAATTTATTCGACCGAGACGTCGAAAAGAGGCTCGCAAAATTGAACAATGCGCGAAATGCCAAAACAAAGAAGTGAAAATAAAGCAACTCACTGTCCTTTTGCAGCTTTTGCAAAACGTCGGAAGATAAAAAGGGATCTGATCGAAAGAATGCAGGAATGTCTAGGGAGAAAATAGGGAGAAAAAGGCGGGTGGGGTAAAGCAAGAAAACACGAAAATAAATTGGGGGAAAGCTGGTTCACAAACACGCAGGAGACAGCGGTTTCAAACCAGCTCCTTTTTGGCCCTCTGTCTCTCTTCATCTCCTTCGACTTTCCTGCCAACGTTCGTCATTGCTCCCTTTTATTTAGGGAGTGTTGCGCTGACTCGAGAAACTGGCTGTGGCTTCTCTTGCTAGCGTCTGAGCTGCGTCAGCTCGGTATAGAAGGAATAGGGAGAAGAATGGAGAGTAAAAATGGGAATGAAAAAGCAGTTGAAGAAAGGATGAAGGAGGAGACAAAGCGGATCTTGAAAAGTGACGTTTGCGGGAGGCTGCTTTCCTCATTGTCCCTTTCCCGTTGTCTTTCTTTTCCACGAACAAACAAACAAACAAACACGAAAAAAGCCTGTTAGTTTGCCTGCGAGCGCCGTTTTTTAAAACGCGGTTCGGCGTGTACGATTCGGATATGCCATGAGGACGTCTATCTATCTCACCCTCCCCTCTTACCCGTTCTTTCCCTGTTTTCGCTCATAAGAGGCGAGTGTAGAACAGAGGCGACGGGGGCTTTTGTTTCAAGCCCCATCCCTGCTCACTTTCGTGGATGCCTGCGGTATTTGCAGACTGGTACGCTTTATCCGCGTCTCTCCATACCGAGATGCGGGTTCTGTCGACGTCGGGCTATCATTCTTTGCTGTTTTCTTTTCTTCCATTAAGGTTTTTTTTTTTTGTTACAAGTTTCCGCATGAGAAACTTTTGATCTTTCACGCCTTCTGAGACGACGGCCATCTTAGTAGAGAAATAAAAAAAAAAAGGATGTCGCTAGCTAGTTATTAGAGATATACAGATGACTGTTAAAAACATAGAAAAAAATGGTAAATGCTAGTGAAAGTGGTCGGGTGTGCTTTTACCGAGAAAGGCAAACTTTGAGGTGATGTCTTTACTCAGGCTCCTCTTTGGTAGTGCCCTGCTTTGAACGGATATTCTGAATTTCTATTTCTTCTCAAGATGCATGTTTTGCGACTCCGCAAAAAAAAAAAAAAAAAAAGAAACAAAAAAAAAAAGGCTGAAATGCAATTCTTCCAGCTTCGCGCCAATCCGCGCGCCCCAGCACTTTACTTCCTCTTTCTTTTCTTCACAAAGAACAGGGAGTAAGAATTTGTTGTTTTCTTTTTGTTTTTTAGTAGTTTTCGTCTTAAGAGACGACTTCGTTTTGAAAGAGGAGTGGAATATTTTTCTTGGTAGAGCTCAACCGTCTCAACGTTAACCAGCTTTATTACTATTCTCTCTTTTACTATTCAGGTTTTCATATTCTTTTTAGATGTGAGCCAAAGCACCACTTGTGATTTTCAAAGCATAACCTTCAGGGTGAGGTGCTGTCGTCAATGGTGAAGAAACTTAAAAAAAAAAAGAAATCATACTACCGCAGGTTTGACAGTTTCTCGTTCTCATTTTGTTAATAATCCGCGCTATGATTTTATATTAATTTAGGAATTGATAATGACGTCTCTGGAAATGCATATACTTAAGCAATATGATCGAAAATGACTGGACAATTATTCAATATCAAGAGTGCATATAAATTCATAACATAGTTATAGTGTATGTCCTAGGGATGTGTGCTAGAATTTTCGTAATATAAAAATAGAATAATTTTATGCGTAGGGTAAGAAACGTTCCCTAATTATTCGCGTTGATTATGATGGCAATTCAGATGCGGCAGCCATACTTGACTAATGGTAAGTTCATTCGTCTAATGCCTCTTCAAAAGGGGCTCGGTTGCCACAATGAGGCTGCAGTATTGCCGTACTTCCTGGAAGTTACGATGGAATGTTAAACAACATGCGAAATATAATCAATCTGGGCATGCGATCAATTCAGCACGATGACATACTGTTAGCAAGCTGTTAGCCTTCTCTGTTAGCAAGCTGGACGTCTGCGTTTTCTAACTTGTCAGAATAACGTTTTCTTTGGAGAAGAAGAGTTCACGAGACAAAGTTCTCGCCCGTTTATTTCTCTAGTCAACAACCATCTCAACCTGGTGTTTAGGCCTAATTGGAGATTATGATGATGAGACCTTGAGGCCGCCCTTTTGTGCAAATGACATGATTCGTGTTATGTCAACTCCCCCGTTCTCATGTACTTCATTTCCTGTCTCTTTTCATGTACCCCTCCCCTCTTTCTTTCTTGGCCGCGTTTCGATGAGGTGAAAATCAAGGTGCGCATGTGTTGTGCACGATGCCAATTAACGTTAAAGAACCCAAAGTAGACGAAACTTCCGGAGGCCTCCGCTTCGGTGTCTCTCATAACCAGAGTCACTTTCGGACGTCAAACCAACTGAAATGAACTAAATAAATATTTGAGTGCCCAGTGTGAATTTGTTTACAAATGTTTAGGGGGAATATTAATGTGTTGTGTAACTGATCAATGGTACATCGGTAAATAACCCTTTTTGTTTTCTAAACGCGCATTCTATTCTTCCACTGAGCTTCAAAAAAGCGCTCTCGGAAATTTTCTGGTTAAACAGCAGAAAAAGCCTGGGACGGAAATAATTATTCTTTACAAACGCACCAGCGCTTGAAATTCATGTTTCGTGTTTACGGAGAAGCTCACTTGCTTACAGAAAGAGACAAAACAAACAAAAATGCCTTCGAAAAGCACCTTTAAATGCGAAGTTAAAGAACCACAGGTGGTCAGAATTTCCGGCTCCATCCCTAACGGCACCCTTCTAAGGCTAGGTCCCTTTTGAAACTTAAACTGTATACGTAAACCGCAGACACTTTTCCTAATTGGGCAGCATTGTTTTAGCATTTCTCCCTGCTTCAGTACGCGTGAGGGCATGAGCTACTTCAATATATGATGAACATTATTTTTTACAGCAGAATATGTCAACCATGCCTGCAATTACATGCACGCAAAAACGTTTGAGCATACCTCTGATGTTTTCTCGAGCTCACAGAATCAATTTAAACATTTTTAAATCTCCCGTTCTCGCAATTCACGATTTGCAATTTATTAGCTCAATAATGCAATATCCTTGCTCGTCTTCGGTGGCAACTTCTAATAAAATCCACTCCTGAGTTGGATACCTACTTCATGCGCGACGGTGTTTCAGACAGTTTTGAAATACGATGTTCATACGCAAACAAGCAGCAATTTCACATATGTGGTCCTTGTTGAATTTTTAAACAGCGTGTAAAATGTTTTTTATTTGAATTTGCAGCTTTAGTCTCAAATAACCTGTTCCCTCGGAGAGTACGCGCAAATTGCACAAGTTTAAACATCTCGCATAAAACTTACTTCATTACTTTGTGTATATAGACGTCATGGAATCACCATCTATATGTGTGATTAGAAACTGATCCCCATTCGAGTTCTGTTTTTATCCACGGCTGATTTAAATTTGTTTAATCTGGTTTAATCGATTCAGATCGAGGAGGAATCTCCGTCCGGAGGCGCACCTAGAACTGTACCCGAATAAGCACCCATGTCCAAACCGATCCTGAGAAAAACTTTGGTTCGACACTCTTACAGAAACCACCTGGGACCAAATTTTTAGAGTGCCGCGCTATGAAGCCCATTCCTGGGTTTCGTGTCGTCGTCGGAGTTGTGCCTCGTAACCAGATCCGCCCCCCTCTGAGCCCCCCAGCTCAGCTCCCCTTTTCCTCCTTGGCGGCGACCGCGCGTGTTCTCTGATTGCTGCGCGCGCTCCTGCCACCGCCGTTCACCGGTGCAACGTATTCTTGTTTATAGAACACAGGCAAGTTTTTCTATTGTCTTTTTTATACATCGAATTATTGAATTAATGATATCGAGTTGGCAGGAGCTTCATAAGCAGGGCTTTAGATCGTAAGTTCTAGTACTCGTGGTGCAACTTGGAATTTGTGCCCAGTTTGTCGCGATGACCTTAACCTTTGACATTTTAACTGAAACCCATTCTCTTCCATTACTGCGGGGTTGATTGATTGAGTAATTTTATTTCAGTGAAATAGTGCAGGGTATGTTGTCACAACATCTGGATCCCTAGCTAAAAGCTGGTTGGAATGCATACATGAAAATTGTTTAGAATAATTTGCTAGCATGTGAAATTATTAAATAAGCGTCCACCAAGAGCGTTATAGATACTGCGCCATTATCTTCCTATAAAACAATTTGCAAATCAAATGTAGCTGCCCACTGAAAAGTGAGGCATAAAATGCGCCTTCCCTTCCCTATAAACCACCTTAAACAAGAAATGTTATAAAAAGTTTAGGTTCAATTATCCTTGAAATTTCAACCAAGTTTCATGAGCGTTAGCCATCGGACGCAGCCGCAGTTGCTGATGCTGCTTCGACCTTGACTCACTTCAGTGCGTGATATTCTTCTCAGCAAGGAACTAGTCTGGCTTCTCGCTATCCGATGGTCTCCGCAG
This sequence comes from Amblyomma maculatum, assembly GCF_055883805.1. Lineage (NCBI taxonomy): Eukaryota > Metazoa > Arthropoda > Arachnida > Ixodida > Ixodidae > Amblyomma > Amblyomma maculatum. The sequence continues at coordinate 44,581,114 of NC_139352.1, forward strand.
CCTGTCCGTCATTGCAGCGGCGTATGTCTTTATCGACATGTCGTATGTGTATTGCGTATTTACGGTCCAGATGGAATTTGAGAAAGACCACGATGTTTAGCGCGAGTGTTTGGCGGTCGGAACTGAATGAAGACGACAATGTTTACTGCGCAGTACGAGAGTGTGTTGCAGTTTTACACGAAGCGTGATCGGATGCGGCGACAGCGTAGTGTTCTCGTGTCTGCGCGCGAGAATGAAGACGACTGCGTTTTCTGCGCGGTGTGATATTAAACGAGGACGTTGGTGCCATCTATATAGAACTCACGAGGTGCTGGGTGCAGGAATAATGAGGAATAACGCGAAACTCGCAAATGAACGCAGTGAATGTAATGGCCTAAAATTTGCGGTATGAAAATGCGGTGTTAAAGGCGCACTCGCGTCCACCCTTAAGACGATGCTTGAGCGTCGTCAAACCGTGAACAACCTTGCTAAGCCGCGCAAAGCCATGCTTAGCAGACCTTTCGCTGGCACAACTACAGATTCAGTGCATGCCTAAAACCACTCTATTTTTTCCACCCCGTCGGGTGGTGGGGTGGCCTTGTACCAAATTTGGGAGGTTACGACAGTGCTGAACTTGCACTAGGCAATGGAGGTACAAATTAACGGATTAGAGATTAGGCAAATAGCAATATGGATGCATGCAAATGAAGATCATGAATGGGAGCTATGTACAGGGGGAGTCAAAAGTTCCCAGGCCACAGGGTCTGCTTCAGAGCGCTTTACTTAGTCAGCTACGACGGCCGAAATCTCAAAATACACGTGGAGGATAAAAGAAGCATTCTTCTGACCTCTGAGATTATTTAGAGCTTTAATGGGATCTCATGTGTCAGAAATGCTTACCAGAAGCAAAACCAGGGGCCTGGGAACTTTTGCCCCCCCCCCCCCCCCCCTCCCCGTACGTGAACAATTAAAGCTGCGCTGTGCTCTATTTAACTCGAATCCTTCTCATCAGTCTCTACATTTCTACCCTGTAAGTTATTTAGGTTCTGTCTTTCTTTCACTAATTGCCCTGCTTCTACCCCTCCCTTCCGGCTGTCCTTCGAAAGCAAAGGCGTATTTAAACCCCGCCAGTGATGATCTCGCTGTCGAGACGAATTCAAGTCCACTTGTCGAAACGTTGGCTCGGCTTGCAAACTGAGGCTCCTCCTCTACCCTTGATCAGTGCACTTTCATACTCTGTATCCATCTTATTCTTATTTTTCTACCTTTCCTCGGTGGTTAGTAACACAAAGATGCGCCAATTATATAACTCTCACTGAGTATATGTCCGTCGATACGATTTGAAAATTTTTTTTAGATTTGATTCACTCCGAGAGTTTGTGTCGGAAACTCTCGGGAGGAATCAAATCTATGAAAATTTCAAAATTCGGGCATAATTTGTTGGCTTTCTCAGTTTGGTAACAGCGCATCTGTTTAGCTTCCAAAAGACGTCTGAAAATTCTGGTAGCACAAGCGCACGGTCAAATATCGCTCAAGGTACTTGCGCCTGCGTCAATGACCACCAACAATACAGCGTTCGTTTTATCTTCGTTGGAGCTACTCCCAACCTTTTTTTTTCTTCACCGGCTTGTATTGCGTAACGTAGGCTGCTTTATAGAGCAGTTGCCAACAGTGGCGAAGTGCTCCTACATTTAGAGTTGTTTTCAAGACGAAACATGTGACCAAAAAGTAGAATTCTTATATATATATATATATATATATATTTTTTTTTTTTTTCAGAGCAAATTACGCAGGGCAAAGGAAAGATACATGCAGAACAGGACATGTGTCCTGTGTAATTTGAGCTGAAAAAATGCATTCTACTTACCAAGAGTAACTAGACCGTCTTTCTAGGTTAACATGTGACCAACACTTGCTGCATTTTCAAAATCATGCGTTCAGCTGAAATGACAAAGCTACGCAGTTCTGCGCAGTGAGCTTAAGCGCATATTTAGCTACCTACAATTACTGCATAGACAGCCACATTATTATTACCGCCACGGACAGTGTGTTATAGGTTACACTTAGCGAATCTGTTTGTAACAAGACGTGTAATGCTACAAGTACCACGTGCACCATCATCGAAGTAGTAAGCAACTGGCTTCATTTGCCGTGCGCAATACCGTAATTTCTCTTCAGAGCATTTCCAAAGGTCCTGCAAGAGAAATAGACTCCACTCTTTGTGTTACCGGGCAACGCATGTAAAAGAGCGTGGCTTAATTTGTCTTCCCCAATTCTAATTTTGTCGTTCGCAAATGGAAACGGGCAGTTTAAAGCGAGGGCTGAATCTATATCAGAGCCTGCTTTTTCTCATATCCTAGAACAGCCTTCCTACCTCCTTATGAAGTTCCCCCTCAAAGACGAACCACGTATTAATTCAGTCGGCAGTGCGTTTTAAAGCCCCTGCACCGGGACATATATAGGCATAAATAGTAAAGACATCCGAACACATCAGCTTATACAAAGAATTCTAGCTCCTCGCAAAGTTTTTCTTTGTATTTTTATTTCATTAGAACGTTTCTTTAATCGGCGAACGTGGACATCCACGTAATGCAATTTATTACTGGAAGGCAATGTAACCGAATATGAAGAGGGACAAGGGTGAATACAATTTCAGTCGGCCAAGTTGTCCCGAGGCGTAGGGACAGCCGAAGAAAGGATCTTATTAGCGAGTCGCCAAGACCTTCCAATTTCTCATTACATTTCTGTGCCAGTTCTTGTCTCTCCCGTTAAAAAAAAAAAAAAAATTGAACTATGAACCTACACGCTATTTTCTCTGTTTAGCCGTAAATTTTTTTTTTTGTATTTCATCAGAGCTGGATTTTATGGTTCACTCTGAGAAAGCGCTGCAATTTGCAAAGCTTCGACGTTTTCGAAGTTACTCAGAGTCGCAGTATAAAGGATTTTTTTTTTGTGTTGTAAATGTACTGGCAATTTGTGAGGTCATTGTTTTATCTCGTTAACGTCGCATTACTAAGAGGAATATAAATATTTTTAAATATTACGAATCTATAACATTTTTCTCCTGTGGTCACCCCGTCGCCACTGCCTTAATCCTTTTACGAGGCGTAGTATACCCCATTGCTCGACGTATTGTGAGCACGCACTATATCACACACCTAATCGAAACAGGTATGCAGCTTCTATAAATATGTTCGTATGTAAAACCATCTATAAATATACAATATCACTAAGGCGCACGAGCATGGGTGCCGCCATATTTGGTCACATTATCCTACCGCTCTCACACACCTTAGTAAAGCGGGCAATAAATATGTTAACGCTCTACAGGACGCGAGTATGCAAGCCGCCATATTTGACTTCATGCCCTCCATTGCACGCCTCCCGTTCCGGTGGGTGACTACGTCTTCGTGCCGTCCGACAAGGCACTCTTCTGTCCAAAAGTGTTGTGTATAGGCGTGTTTTGCGTGTTTAACCCACGTAGTGCTCGCATTATCCTTATAATGTACTCGTCTTCTTCTAAATACCAGTATCATTCCGAATCTGGTGGTTAACGTGCAGCCTTCTGCAGGCGTGTACTTTGTACATAAATTGGTATAACAGTAAAGTCGCCCAAAGCTTTAACTGCCGTGCGCGATGGTCGCCTTTTGTGGGCTTGTGCGTATTAGGGCGGATACAACTTGCCGGAAGGTCAAGATAAAGCAAGGGCTGGGAGAGACTTTCCTTATGCTTGGACTTTTCGCACGTTAGATCGTACGCAAATGTTCAGAACTACATTAAATGCGGCCGTCACACACGCCAGTTAAATATTTGGACGGCTGTACTTCCTTTTTTTTTAATCGTTGCATCTCTACACACTTTCAAAGGTCGATATAGAGGGAAGAGTAAAAAGGTTTAATTTTAAAGGTTAAGCGTACACCGCAGCGTGATGGCTGAAAACTATTGGCTAAAGGTAAATTCATTCTACGCTTCGATAGTAAAATAATCAGAGAAAAAATTTGATTCCGGTGGCGTCCGAAAAACGTTGTATTCAGAACTCGGTATGTGGGACTTACAGGATATCTGAAGACACCGTAAGCCACACAAGCCATTATTGAAGCCATGTCGATAGTTTGTAGATGTGGGTCTCCATAAACGACTGTCTGTCGTGAAATTAAACGTAACTCCTTCTCATCAGTCTCTAAAGGGAGCTTCCAATCTCCGGTTGTGAGCATTTACCCAAAACCGAGCATATGCGAAGTGTCTTTGATAGAACCAAAGGCGTGGCTTGCTGTTGGCTGAAGCAGACCCCGCCAGTGATGCTTGGTAATTCACTAGGTGGAAGCACTTGTGAGTCGTGCGTATTAGCGCTACAGCACTCCTCTAAGAACGGCGCAGTAGGCTGCCCTCTGATGGATTTTGTGTTTCAGAAGCCTAGGATAGCCCTACTTGGCTGCTGAAATTTTATCACTGAAAAATGGTTTATATCTTTCGACAAGACCGGGATTTTGCGTCCGAACATATTTGGAATTTCATATATGAGAGACGTCATATTAAAAAAAAAAAAAGGATTTGCTTACAGATCACGTATACATCATTTCTAGCCTGAAGTGATGCTTCCTTTCATTCCTTGTGAATAGATAACAGTTTGCAGAAATTTCAATGCCGGGACTCTTTCAGTTCTAGGATTTTCCGGGCATCAAGAAGGAACAAAAATAAATAACGAACATTATTTGTAAGTTTTCTCTCATTAAAAAAAAAAGTTAATCCAAATACCGTAAATCGATAAAAATAGTATTTTTTTTTCTTTCGCTTCGAGTCGCTTTGGTAACATCTAAAGAGAATTTAACCACCCTTTTTGGACCGGCAGCTTCTAGTAAGGGCGCTGTCCGTCAAACTTAAAACTGCGCATTTTTGGGCCTACACCAGCCTATGGAGAGCTTGTTTAAACAAAAGTTAGACTCTGCTATATTACAGCTAGTGCTGGAACTCAGAGGCTAACGCGAATTATTTTGCAGCGAAATTGAACAGGTCATTATTCGAACGAATTTCCAGAGAAAAGACAGAAGTGGGATTCATCGATCTATTGCAACACACTTACCAATCTTATTTATCTTGCCTGGCTGTCATGCACTTTGTAAGCCAGGAGGCGTATTAGGCAACTTTTAGATTGGTTTCCCTTTCCTCTCGTTTCTTGTCATTACTTACATTCAATTCAGATTACATCACCGAGATTCCATGACCAATGACACAGGCTTAGAAAAGAAAGGAAACGAAACGAAATGTTACAAAACACGATTACGAAATAAAAAGGAATCTTTCGTACGCGCAACCGCTAAGCTGGCTTTGTTGCAGTCCTAGTTCTTGAACAAGAAAGCCAGCTTTACAGGCCGTCAGGCTTTTAACGAAATTGAGAACTAGGCTGTTACGACGTACATTTGCCTTTACACTTCCTAGTAATTTAGTATTTCTTGCTTTCAGCAAAATATTTTCAATACATTGCCTCATTAGAACAGTAGAGCAGTGACAGAGGTTTCTTCGAATGTCATTCAATCTATGGTATTTCTATCATCTAAGCTTCCGGTGCTCTAGATTTGCTGTGGTGGGCATCCCCAGCGTCCACTTTATTACGCGATAGAATATTGGACTCAGTCTGGCATTTTTGAAACGTTGTTCAGTATTACACATTTTCTTCATGTGCGCATAAGATTTAGAATTGATTAATAAGAGATATAAACTGAATTAATAAGATTGGGATAGGGTCAGGATTGAATTGGAATTTTGTGAGATGACTCCAACCGCTGTCGAATGCGTCTCCGTTGAAGAATTTCACTGCATTGGTTTCTATGTGCGCATGTATATCTATAGCGACGCCCCATCCCGAACAGCTGATGCGTGTTTCGGTCAACTAACCAATATGCCGCGCACGTGCAAGGTGTGTTTCCCCCCTGATCTATGTGCAATGTAGCACAGAAGTGCTGCTCGTAATTCAAGTGAGCCATCAAGTAGAAGACGAACCGTCGACCACAGAATACATACACGTATACATGGTAGCGAGTAAATTAAGCATCGCAAGCAGTCGTTGCAAGGTGGGCTTGTGAAGACGTTCATAGGCGACACCACAAGATTTCGTATTGCCAGCACAGTCAAGTAGAGAACGTAGAGCAGTGTTGCATTTCTCGGGTTGCGAAGGCGACATTCATCCGAGGCCTTTGCCATCGGTGCTCGCTTTGCTTCAAGATAGATCCATCGCGGCGCTCCCTGACATATCTGGAGGGAGAAGAGTTAATCAAAAGGCTATACTTTCGCGCTGCCGCCCGTGGTCACTGATCCCCCTGATATCCTTATTATCCTCTCAACTTTGCACATAAAGAAAAATGTCCAAAACCACATTTATCGCCTCACCTCACGGCATGGTACAATATTGAACGACGTGCTTCCTAATTGTCACGATCGGATAAATAACCGTCACCAGATACTATCCTTCGCATAGTATGATGCAAGATGCACTAGTGATACTAGTTTAAATTTGGATTCAATGCCCCATATTATTATATATCACGCCTGTAATAGGCTAGAAGCATTGGGGGTATAAATATCCGGGGATGTGGTCTTTATTCTGTAACAAAACATCGAAGATATCGTCTCATTTGACACGAATTAGCCTACAACATTATCCTGGATAACAGTTTTTACATCCTTTGTTAAGAAAATGCATTTAGGTGCGCCGTCATGAATGCATCCGGAAGCAGTGTGTGAAATATCAATTTGCAGCATTATTTATTTTAAGGGTGATGGATTTATTCATATTCTTTGTTTTTGTTACCTGCCAACCGAGGCAGGTGACAGGTGGATAGCCTGCTGACGTAGTTGTTACGTTATCCGATATTTGGTTTCCCAACTAATGAAAGAAAAAAAGGTGGTGCTTATTGCGCAAAAAACAAATAAAGCACTACTTCCTACCTCTGCATTCAGCGCCCTGTTCTTATACCTATGGTAAAGTGTAGGAGAAAACATTTTAACCATCTCTGAAATTGTTTCTGAGCATCAAAGACTGACAATCTAGCACGGTAGCGTCGTTTAAGGTACCGTTCTCCAAAAAGTTTGGCATTGACTTTGTCGGCGCTAGAGTTGTGAGTGCTTGTCGGTTTCTGTGACGTCACGAGACCACGTGACATGACCCAATGCGCATGCGCTGCTGCTTTAATATGGGAGGGTGCAATCAGAATACTGCCCTTCTGAGAAAAACAAAATGAGAAACTAGGGGGGCTATTACCAGTGGTTAGACGTACAGCACTAAACGTCCCTTCAAACTATAAAACGGAAGCTCAGGAAAGTCAGCAAAAGAATAAAAGTCAATAAGATAGAAAACCACTCTACAGACTCTCTCTTTACGAAAACTAATTAGCGGAGCGTTAATTAGGGTGGAGGCGTAGAAGATGCGAGGAAGGAGAAAATAGTGCTAATACTAGGAGGGGTAGAAGGAAGAAAAGAGGCAGAAAAACTTCCTGATCCTCTTTAAGTTGTTCTGGTGAAGCGCAGCTTCCTATGCCCGACGTGCATGGTCACGCACTCACACTCACGCACGCAAGCACACATATACACAGGCACGAACATCAGCCGACCACCCCCTCTGCACACTCAAACTCTTTCAAGAACAAACGCACCATACAAACAACGAGCTTGAACTCGTGTTCAAATGAGAGGGCGAAAACTATGCGCCTAAATTTCTTTATTTCTCACCACTGGTTTAAGACTACGCTGTTCTAAAAGTCAAACAAAAAGTCTGCTTAAATGAGCAGAGCTCAAGGTTGATTAATGGCATTCTCACGTTAACTTAGAGCTGTCTGTATTTTTTTGTTTCTATCCTCGCACTTCCTTGAAGAGGAAGTCAGCTGGAGGAGTTGCAATTTATATTTTGTGAACGCACACTTCTAAACTTTCTGGAGTGGGCCTCTAGCTTTCCCGCCAAATAATAACTTGTCGCTCACCCAAAGCAAACGAGCCTCGCAAAGAAAGCGGCTGCTTCTTAATACGTAGTTTTGAAAGTTAAGATATTCTAATAAAATGTACGACGTTTCAATTTTTTGTAGTGTAATTAGCGTGGCCTAAAGGTGTGTTGTTATTCTGAATTAAATCATGCACATTTAAAAAAAATATATGCGTGCACGCGTTTTGTCGTCAGCGAATTTTTTTGTTGGTTAAGAGCACGAAATTCATTACTCACGTATATATGCCTAGATATTTTTTAGTTGTAACCTCTGCGGTCATTTATACTCTGCAGATGCCTGTGCAACCCTTCTGACAGCCTGTTTTTGCGATGAGTTGCACACAACCACTGATAATTGTTCTTCAGCATTTTACCATATATTTAACCGTAGACGGATGGATCGATGGGTGCACTGGTTGAAGGATGAGTGGGTCGGTGGATTCTTAAGTAAATGGATGGATGAAAATGTTAGTTTGTGGGTGAGTGGCTGCATAGACGGATGGATGGATGCATGAATTAAGTAAGGAAGAGGAAAGGCGAACTGATGTGATGAAGGAAGGAACGAGCTATAGTAACAACAGTAGAACCTCTTTAGGCAATTACCGGTTTATAAAAAAGTTCGGTCACTAGAATTGAGCTTTATTCAGGCAAAAACCGAATGTTCACATCTTCACGTTTATATTAAATTGGAGGGTTTTGACGCAACTTTTCCTCCACGCCGGGTTCTACCGAGTTTATATCTACTTGAAGTACTTATGCAAGCTATACCACCTCCTTAAGATGCGCATAAAAGGAAGAAGTGTTGCAAAGAGGATGGTTTCGCTGTTAAATTGTTATGTAATTATGTTCCACAGCTCGCCTTCATCAAAAGGAAAAAAGTAGCGCGAAAAGGCACGGGCACAGAGAGGAGGCGATCACAGCGCTGAGTCTCCTTCCTGTGCTCTTGTCTTTTTGCTCTACGTTTTTTCCTTTAATATCTGCAATCAAAACGCCCAAGCATCTCCCCTTCTAACATTTTATCATTTGTAGCGTACAGACTCACTGAGGGGGGCATTTGATTGTATAACTACGCTGAGCTCAAACTTCTTGTCAAGCAAAAAAGAAAGAAAATAGAAACACTGAAGTTGTGTCATTGATTTTATTCTAGAAGCTTTTCCAACCTAACGTCCAATCAAGAGGACCCTAGTGCTTCGCAAGGCGTTTTCTCTGATGTACTGTGCGCCTCTGGGGGAGAGTGAAGCAGGCGTCAGCAGACGAGAAGCCGAGTTTCTCTTGACTTGCCATATGGGGCGATCACCAATCGTGATGGTTACAACAATGAGGTTGCAGTCAACAAGACAGTCAATCGGATATCACAGCCAATCACGGAAGAATTAGGAACACCACACTTTCTTCATTCAATCCTCGTGATTATTCAATCCCCGCTAGTGCTTCCACTGCACTGCATCGTTTTAGTAGACAGCGCACAGCCGACTGCGCAAGCTAAACATCGGGTATGGCGGTGACCGTGCAAAGCAAAGCGAAATACCGTTATTAAGACTAGACAATAAGCCCAGTATAAGAACCATAGGTCACTTTTTCTGAGTGCAAAAACGTGAAGAACATACACACGCCATGTGTGCATAATCAGTCTGTCAGCCATCCAAATTACGCAGTAGTTCAGCAGAGGCAACAAACCGGGGGCTCAAATAAAACGGAAATAATCAAGAATTGGAAATAAGAAAGAAAGAAACACACCAAAAACGGGCGCAATGTCAAGGAGCTACAGAATCGACGGCCCTGCTCTCTTTGAATTCAGGGCGCGTCTCGCACCATCACCGTGGCAACGCCGTGAAATGGTGTTTGCTCAAATTCGCTTCTCCTCATCGCACGAGCTGGCGCGTGCTCTCCAACCTCCCACCCCCCTTCTACCCGTCCCGATTTCTTTCGATCCTTCTTCCTATGCTTCCAACTTCCAGAGTGGTCGCCATCTTGCACCTCGATTTCCTTGAAGTTGTGTGCACTGCACGGCATCATGACGGGATGAAGGATCCTGCGCAAGTAGAGAGCGCAGTCCGCAGAGGGGCATGATTAAATGAATTCATTTTTTTTTATGAGTAGGTCTAAGCATGGTGTTAAGGTCATGGAGGCCCAGCTGTTTGTCTACGCACTCGTTTTTCTCCGCTGCTAACGGAATGGCATAAACTCTCGTGTGTACACACTCACTGCTTCTTCCCTTCACTTACATTCAAAAGTAGGGAGAGCGAGCAACATAATCTGGTGCTAAAATTCAACTTTAAAAGCCTTTGCACTCTATGGATGGCTCCCACAGCTCACGTTGGGGTCGCTTAAGAACAGCTGGCGATTTCCTTCCTGCATGCCACTGTAGCTGCGCGGCACTGCAAGCAATGAGACCCGTACGGGTCCCATTGGCTGCAGCGTCGCTGCCACCTCGCTCTTCAGCTGTGTCTTAATTTAGTTATTGGAATAAAAAAAGAACAAAAAAACTATGAGGCTGAACCAAAAATTGAAATTTTAGCAGCATGTGCGCGTAGGGGCAAACCGCTCAAATAAAAAAAATAATAGGTTGTCGGCCCAATTTTCTGCGCTTCGTTTGTCATTTGCATTTCCATTTAGCCGTAGCCAGAGGACAACTCTCCGGGGAGGGAGCCATCAAGGAGGAACATCTCGGAAGTTTCCTACCTCCGTCGTAGTCACAGGCTGATGGGGATTCCGCATTGCACAGCAGCACGTCACGAACAGGAAGCTTCCCTCTTCACTCACTTCCGGAGCGGAGAACGGAAGCGAGGCCTTCTCCAGAGGGCGACCGGGTGATGCAAATACGCGGTTCGCTTGCTTTACCTACGCAATAGGGGCGTTCACTGATTGGTATGCTAGCCTAGTCGTCTGACATACTACTCATACAATTCTACTCTTATGATCCGCCTTGACGATTGGCTCACCCAAACGATAAACAGGACACTGTGCTGACTTCGACAATGACAAAGGAAGTGAAATAATGAAATGAAAGAAAAATAGGGGACAAGATTATCCTTCGAAGCCGCGTTAATGACTCCCCTCTGTATAGCTATTCTTTCAGCTGCTCGTGCGTGTGCATCCATTTTGGTTGTTTGCTTGTGGGCGATTCCTCTGCCCGAGGCATGCGCACGACAAAACACACAGTGGGCCGTGTAACAAACATTCTTTATCTCACGTTACGCGCGGGGGTCGTCGAGGCCGTCCGGGGTCGTCGTCCGGGTGGCTGCGGGTCGTTCTCGTGGAGAGAGCCAGGGGAGAAGCGGGAGTGACGAGCCAGGAACCAAGAAGGGCCAGACGGCGGCACGAGCCTTCCTTTATAGACCCCTCGCGCGGGACCGGTTATCCCCGAACGAGCGGGGAGAGGGAAACCGGCAGCGCGCAAGGAGCCTTGGGAAGGTGGTGCGGCCGTTGGAAGCGCGGCGCGCCACGGGCGCTAGAGATATGTGGCGTGGGCCCCCACATCTTCCCCCCCCTCAGCGTCCGACCCGGAGTCCGCCAGCAGGCGATCCAATTCGTCCGGGTCCGGGCTGACGTCCGTGGAGACCGAAGGGGGCGCTGGGGACCCTGCCCGCGCCTGGGCGATGATGGCCTCCGCCGCCGGAGACAACAGCTCAGGCCGGCTCGATTGAAGGAGGCGTAAGGCTGCCTCCTCCGGGCTGCCCCTCTGGACGGGCCGTCCGGCTGCCAAAGCGGTCGCTGCGACCACTGCCCGGTGCAGCCGCTCTGCCGCCTCTGCACGGCTCCTATGCAGCGCCCCGGTCTCGTGGACGGCGCGGCACACAAGCAGGGTGCCGCAGAGACCGCACAGGCCTGCGCGCTCCTCTTCTGTATAGTGGGCCGGGGGCTCGTTGTCCCGGTCCTCTAAGGTAAGGCCCCGGAACGGCAGGGGCACCGACTGCGCGGCCTCTCCGCGGAGAGGCCGGGCCTGGTCTCGCCACCTGGACCCCGCGCAGTAGGAGACCGCCGCCCCGTCGGCGACCGTGGTCCAGGTGGCGGTGTGCCGCACAGTCCTGTGCCGCTTGGATTGCGGCTCCAGGCCTGGGGGTGGGCCCCCCGAACGCTTTCCGTGTCCCACATCACTGGGGGGGCTTCTCCAGTGCTTCTCCGGGCCGGTAGGCCGGTGACGATGGGCACCGCGCCCACTCGTTCCAAGCCGCTGGCGCAGCCTCTGTTGCTTGTGCACCTGGTGGGTGCCCTCGATCCTGGCGCCGGGATACCGCCTGGGTGGCATGCTGTGAGGGGCAGAGAGGGGTTAGACGAGAAGCACGGGTTTTACCTGGTCCTCAGGTTGTAGCGTCGGTTGCAAACCGTGCCACTACGTGCTCGCCTTCCCGGGGGAGAGATCGCTGAATCGCCTTGAGCTTCCACCGTTTCGCAGTTATCGTCCTTGCGAAGGTGGTAAGCTTTCAAGTCTGCGACGTGCACCGGACCAGCGGTTTCACCGCTCGCCAACAACCGCAGCTGGTAGGTGAGTGGCGTAGTCCGTGCCGTAACTTCGAACGGTCCAACCCACTTGTGCGCTAGCGACGCGGCGAAACCACGCGCTGCGTTACTAAGCGGGTGCGTTCTTTTCAGTACCAAGTCGCCCGTGTTGAAAACGACGTGACGACGACGTTTGTTGTACTGATCCGCTTGCTCCATGCGCGCGACATCGAGGTTTTCACGAGCCGCGCGCTGCGCTGCCTCAAGGCGCTCGCGAAGCTTTGCCGCGTACTGCGTAAGCGGAGGGGGCGCGGGCCCCGCCGCGTCAAGTAGGGCGTTCTCTAGCGGAAAAGCGATCTCTTTCCCAAAATTCAAGTAAGCAGGTGTCATACCCACCGACCTGTTCACGGTTGTTCTAGTGGCGAAAGCCAGTTCGGACAGCCGTGCGTCCCAATCTCTGTGCTGCTCGGTCGTCGCAACCAGCATACTCTTAACATTCCGATTCACTCTCTCGGTTATGTTGCTCTGAGCGTGGTAGGGACTCGTTTTCCTGTGGCGGATTTGAAGCGCCCGACAGGAATCAACAAAGACTTTGCTTGTGAAATACGAAGCATTGTCTGTAATCAAGTCGGAAGGGAAACCGAAACGAGTGAATGTCTCCAACAGTTTCTCCCAAATCCGTTCTGACACCAGCTTCCTAAGGGGGAAAACCTCAACCCACTTGGAATAGTGGTCCGTTATTACCAGGATATATTGGTGTCCGCGCGCGGAGCGAGGGAGGGGTCCCATGATATCGCACGCGACCACTTGCCACGGATAGTTGCTAACTACCGGCTTCATCATGCCAGCGGGTTTCCCCGCCCGAGGCTTGGCTACCTGGCAAACAGGACATGTACGGGCGTAACCCAGCACATCCTTTCTCATACCTGGCCAGGTCGCGACACGGCATATCTTGTCATAAGTCTTACTGCCGCTGCCATGGCCTGCCAGCGCTGAGTCATGGAAGTACTGGAGGAATCGTTTCCGCAACTTCCTCGGGACCACGACTCGGAAGGGGGATGCAATCGCCTCTTCCTCGTCAAGTTGGGGGATGTAGCGGAGCAGTAAGCCATCCTCGCCCAGCAGATACGCGTCGTACTTGCCCTCAGCGTTCCCGGTGCAAGCTGCACTACTCGCAAGCTCTGTCAGCACCCGCTGGCATAGACCATCTGCTTTCTGGGCCTCAATTAGCTCTTCCCTACTGACCGCTACTCCCCAAGACAGATTTCTCTCTGCCTCACTTCTTGGCAGGCGAGTAGTCGCCGCCACCAGCTGCTGCGTCTTCTCTCTCTCGCAGCACAGCGCGGCAACTCTGTCCACCTCCTTTCTCTCTTTAACTACGCAGGGCGCGACACTCGCGTCCGCCCTCTCCTCCTCTCCACTAGCGGCGACGCCGCTTCCAGTAATGCTGGTCTGCGCCTCTTCTGCGCTTCTGCCAGCCTTCAACGGTGCGCGCGATAACGCATCGGCCACCTTATTCATGCTGCCCCGGCGGTACTCAATGGCGTACGCGTAACGTTGCAACGTCAGCGCCCATCTCGCGAGTCTGCCTGCGGGGTTTTTCAGCCTCTTTAACCACGAAAGTGCCTGGTGATCTGTCTGCACGGTGAAAACCGCTCCGTCTAGGTACATGTCGAACTTTGACAATGCGAACATTATCGCCAGGCATTCCTTTTCGGTCACGGAGTAATTCCGCTCCGCTGATGTGAGCGTGCGGCTAGCGAACGCGACAGGGCGCAGCTTGCCCTCGTGTTCCTGCAACAAAACAGCTCCTACACCGGCATCACTAGCATCTGTCTGCAAGACAAACGGCTTGTTCAGGTCGGGGAGGCGCAAACTAGCGGTGTTCGCTATCGCGCGAGCCAAGGCAACAAAAGCGTCGTTCTGTTCCTTGCCCCAGACCCACTTCGAGCCTTTTCGCAACAGCTGGTTCAACGGCCTAGCGAGCTCTGAACAACTAGGGATGAATTGTCTGTAGAAGGCAACCATTCCCAAAAACCTCTGCAAGCTTTTCACGTCCGTCGGGCAGGGGTAGTTCAGAATTGCCTGCAGTTTGTCATCGTTCGGTCTCAAAGTGCCATCATCAACCACGAATCCCAAGAGGTTCACTCTCTTCGATGCCAACTGCACTTTCTTTGGGTTGATCGTTATACCCGCACGTCTCATTCTTTCGAGAACGGAATTCAAGTGAATGAGATGCTCTTCGAACGACTGTGAGAATATCACGACGTCGTCGAGGTACGCCATCGCGTAGTTGAACCTTGCATCGCCCAGCACGATGTCCATCAATCGCATGAACGTGCTCGGTGCATTAGACAAACCAAACGGGAGTCGAGTAAATTCGAAGAGCCCGCGGTGACAGGTGAATGCGGTTTTCTGAATGTCACCTTCCGCCACCTCAATCTGCAGGTACCCTCTGCTTGCATCCAGGACTGTGAAGAACCTTGCGTTCCCTAACGCGTACATCACAGCCTCGATCGACTGGAAAGGGTACGCAACCGTAGGCGTCAGTGAGTTGAGCTTTCGATAATCAACACACAGCCTGACCGAACCATCTTTCTTTGGCGCTAGAACCACTGGGGACGCCCAGGGACTTTGTGAGGGTCTCACCGCGCCGGTATCTATCATCTCGTCAAGGGCGCTGTCGAGAAGCTGTCTCTTATGCGCGCTTAACGGCCGCGGGTTACATCTGAAAGGACGCGCATCACCCGTTTCGATCTCGTGCTGAAGCAAGTCGGTTCTGCCGGGTTTCTCTGTGAAGCAATCCGAAAACGGGAGTAAAGTTTCCACAAGCCTTCGGCGCTGACTACCGGTTCCTGAGAAGGACGCGATAATTGTTTCTAATGGGCTACCATTTAGTGTCGCGGGGGAGCCCTCTGCCACAAAAGCGTGAACGCTCGCTCGCTCAGCGACGCATTCCTGTTTGGGCGCGCTAACAAAGGGAATGAGAGGGGTGAAGGGGCTGTAGCGATAGCCGTTCTCCCCCATGTCAAGCACAATGCCTTCACTCGAAAGAAAATCTCTTCCCAGAATAACTGGTATGGCTAAGCCGGGCAGATAGACGAAACGATGCCTCCGCTTCCTGCCGTCAAAACGCAGGACCAGACGCACCGCTCCTTCTGCTTTTGTTGTCCCTGCTGCTAAGCTCAAAGGGGTTTCTGCTGGCCTTACACGGATGTTACATCTACGGCAGGCCTCGAAAACATCATCACCGACCAATGACAGAGTTGAGCCCGTGTCAACGAGTGCCGAGTAGCTTTGACCAACTAACCGCACTAGCATAAAAGGGCTCGAGCGCGACAACATTCCTTGCGCTCTACAGGCAAGGGGAACAAAAGCCTCTGCGCCCCCGGGGCGGTCGCCCGGTGACGCGGCGTGGGAGTACATTTCCCATTGTCCGCCGTGGTTACCACGAAATTCTCCCGCCGACGGCGACAGGCTGGTGTCACCAATTATGGCCGCCGGCGGTCCGCGTTTCCCTGCGTACGCCTTGCTTGACACTCTCGTGCCACGTGGCCCGGCTGGTTGCAATTCCAGCAAAGCCGATCGTTCACCTGCCGCGCGGTCGGGGGATGCCGCGTTCCACGAAGCGGTTGGGGACGTCTTTCCCCTCTCTCCGCGCCTGTGCGGACGTCGCTGGCGAGCCCAGCTCGACGCCGCTGCTCGAACGCGTACGGGTCAAGAGCGCGAGGAATATCGGAGCCTTCCGCTGGCCTTTCCTGCCCAATCGTCATTACGTCTGCGCCCCTGGCGCGCGGCGCGGAGTCCTGGCCTCCGGCCCAGGCGCATCGCGGCTCTAGCGATTCGGCTGGCCTGGGGGGTGGCTGGTAGCGCAATTCAGCGAGTAAATCCGCCTGTACTACCTTCGCTTCCTGTGCTAGGGCCTCGAGGTTTGCAAAACCACGTCCCCGCAAATACGGCTTGAAGCGCGGATGGCATTGCCTCATCACGCGTGCGACCTGTTCAAGATCGGTTGCCGTGGGATCTGCGCTCTTGTAGAGCTCCTGCATTGCGCGTACATATTCGAGGAGACTCTCCTCTGGGTGCTGTGTGCGCAACGCTAGCTCCTCAAGCATCCGGCGTTCGTAATCGGGCGGCAAGAACTCGGCGCGGAAGCGATCTGTGAAGTCTGCCATCGACTGGAAGGCCGGTTGGCAGCGTCTCCACCGCGCCGCGCTCTCAACAAGTGCCACGGGGATTACCTGCGCTAGCACCACGTCGTCTGGGGAACCCAGTGCCGTCTGATAATCCTCGAGTTCTTGCAGGAACTCGTGGACTGACTTTACGTCCGTGTAACCGGAAAAGGAGGGAACCTCTACATTTATCCGCGGACGCGAGACTGCCGCCGCAGCTGTGGCTTGGTTGGCGCTAGCCACCGAACCGAGCTGAAGGGCGAACACCGACAACACCTCGTTCATCTGCCTCATCAAGGCGGCCGCATCGGTAACCTGCACAGACTCTACCGCGTCCTTTACCTCACTTCCGGACGCACTGGCGTCCGAAGCGGCGGCCCTATCTGGCACGTCTTTTCTCGGAGGCATTTCACTCAACAACTAAGGCCGGTCGGGAGCCTAAACGCGCACGACTACCACCTAGCCCGCATCAAGAGGCTAGTCACAAAGGCTAAACACTTCATAAAACTAACATATGCACAAAAAAAAAAATTAAAACACAAACCGCCCGACACTAACAAACACGCACATAACCCAAAACAAAATAAAACACTGTACAAACACTACTATACTACACTCCGCCTCATATGCACACACGCTAGCCCTAAACTCAAAATGGCGTCGTACCTAACACACAAAGGACCGGCCCGTCGTGTTGCCGTGCGCTGCCACGTTGGCAGAAAAATCGTCCACATGGGTGCTAATTCAGCCCCAGTTGGGTGCCAGTTGTGGGCGATTCCTCTGCCCGAGGCATGCGCACGACAAAACACACAGTGGGCCGTGTAACAAACATTCTTTATCTCACGTTACGCGCGGGGGTCGTCGAGGCCGTCCGGGGTCGTCGTCCGGGTGGCTGCGGGTCGTTCTCGTGGAGAGAGCCAGGGGAGAAGCGGGAGTGACGAGCCAGGAACCAAGAAGGGCCAGACGGCGGCACGAGCCTTCCTTTATAGACCCCTCGCGCGGGACCGGTTATCCCCGAACGAGCGGGGAGAGGGAAACCGGCAGCGCGCAAGGAGCCTTGGGAAGGTGGTGCGGCCGTTGGAAGCGCGGCGCGCCACGGGCGCTAGAGATATGTGGCGTGGGCCCCCACATGCTTAACCGAAAAATTCTTTATTTAAGCTTCCATTTCTTTTTTCGCACCGTCATCATCAGCCGGAGCCCACCCCAGTGCAAAGGCCTCTCCTAAATTTCTTTATTTAACTGGTCCTGTGCTAGCTGTGCTCACGTGACCCCCGCAAACTTATTGATCTCATCCGCCCACTCAATTTTCTGCTACCCCTTGCTATGATCGCTTTGAATCCAATTTGACACCCTTATCAACAGAATACGCCCCGCCGGGGTGGCGCAGTGGTTACGTGGCTCGACTACCGTTCCCAAGGCCGCGGGTTCGAATCCCGGCCTCGGCGGCAGCTTTTCGATGGAGGCGAAAAGCAAGGCGTCCTTGTGCTGTGCGATGTCAGTGCACGTTAAAACACCCCAGGTGGTCGAAATTTCCCGAGTCCTCCACTACGGCGTCTCTCATAGCCTCAGTTGCTTTGGGACGTTAAACTCCACAAACCAAACCAAACCAACAGAATACGAGCAGAATGGGTAGGGGAACAGGCTGGAATTAGTGAAATTCCAGTTTAAATCAAGACGAAGAAATGGTTACAGGCATTAAGTCAGGTTTCCTCCTTGATCGAGTCTGCCCACCTCCTGCTTCTTAACGTCGCACCTACCACAAAGCTCTCTGCGTTGTCTTCAGTTGAAGTGGAACCATTTTCGTTAGCATCCATGCTTCTGCCCTACTGGTGAGCATCGGTAAGATGTAACTGTTATATACTTTACTCTTGAGAGATATTGGTAAGCTGCTGGCCATAATCTGGAAGTACTTGCCGAATGCGTTAGATCCTAACCTTATTATCTTAGTTACTTCCCTTTCGTGAGCCAGATCTGCGGTTACAACCTGTCCTAAGTAGACAATCGCCTGCCACTGCCAGCTCCTGGCTACATATTTTCAACTGCTTTTCTTTGCCGAGGTTGTTGAACAGAATCGAACATACTGAATCAGCGAAAGAAAAGAAAAAAAGTGCACTGGACTAGCGTTATCCCGTTTACTTCTTTTCTTGTGTTTCTGTGTATTTCGCTGGTTAAATATGTTAAATGCGTTTTTCTTTCCTGCCGTGGACACACCTGACAGGTCAGTTTGGCTGGCGGGAGAGTCATATGGTTGGTTTAGGTTTGACAGCCGTACAGTGTATGTAAATGATAGAGCTGGCTCTTAGGCTAATAAGGGAGGGCCTGACCGTGGTCGCTGCAAATAGTGTCAGATCCACCTGCATTTTGTATTTTCAAAACCGCACTGCACTACGGGTCTCATTTTGTTTCCGCTGGGTCCGGCAATACGCTGCGCTTGGCTGCTTCGTCCTCCATATATACGGCGCCATGATATCGCAATGCCAGCCCGTAGGAGAAGAATATGAAGGCAGTGGTCTCATGAGCTTTTCTTCTATCGTTTTTTCCCTGTTTCTTACAGCACTACAAGCTAAACATGTAGTTAGAATAGTGCTATAGTTGTCATACCGCATCAATTAGGTTCGATTGGGCTTTCAAAGCTCAGTCAAATAGCGCAGTATCACTTATATTTGTGAACAGGGAGAAAACACCAAAAGAGAGAAGTGTATCGGACGCCCCTGTGACGTCACCGTGATGCCATGCATGAGCACGCGACGCTGTAACCACTCATAACGGATCACTTTATACTTGGCGGAAACAAATCCTCACATGTGGCCTCTGATTTCTCTCCGTAACTGTGAAATGCAATAGAACCTGACAGCGTTGTCAACGGCCGTAACGCAAATTGGTGAATTTTGTTGCTGTCAGCGCATCTGCTCCCGCTGCCAACTGTTGGATGGCGAAAATCCACCCTATATCAGCTCTCGCTGCTAGCCAGAAATACTCCCCCCCCCCCTTCCTTTTTTGTATGGGGGAGGGGGGGGGGAGGGGATCTATCTCATATCTAGTTCCGCTGCCAGCCGTAAATTCTTCGCATATTGGGCGCAGAGATTTTACCCCTAATCTAGGGCGTTATATCGAAGCTCGTTTAGGGAGGACGCTAGAGGACAATCCATTTACTCCGGTTAGGATGGATCCGAATTTAGCGTGTAGCACGCGTGGAAGTAGCCGGCAAATGTATTTGGTCGTTTTCAGACGCATTTGGACAGCTGGGCGTATCAGGTCAGAATGGAACCTTAGGCAAGGCGGTGTGTTTCCATCGTACTATAAAATTTCCGCAGCTGAAGAGGACTAACACTGCAGTATTTTCTTGAAGAAGCTGTAAAGATGGCTGTACAGGGTCAACGTATGCGGCGAGCAGCAATAAGGGAGCATGAAGAGCGGACTTCACATCTTTGTGCTATCACGTTTTCAGCACGAAATGTAATTGGTTCTCTCATAAAATTTCTTACATCGATTTCCTCCCCAAAACAGTTTACAATGTTGTGCTCTCCGTTTTCATCGTATATCAACGGTCCATATTTTATACGCGTTAAAATCTGAGTGTGCCACTCGGACAGGAGGCAGTTGCGGAATTTCAAATAGCATCTTTCGTGCTAGGAAGGCGAAGTGTAGCCGTGGTAGTCGAATTCATAAAACAGGAACTGAGCACGTATTTATGTTTTCTGTATGCATTGATTATACCACTTTTTAACCGTGAAATTCCTGGTCTTACAGAAAACTCTGGTTTTATATGAGCTAAAGGGAAAAAAAGGATGCAGGCATCGCCTCCACAGGCGAATGTGGCCAGCAAATTGCGGTGTATGCTCATACCTTGTTTACATCCAGGCAGTTGAAGCTTTTCGATACAAGCGAAAATTAGGGTATGCGTGTGCTGTGCGATGTCAGTGACCACGTCGTAGACTCAGTGCACTCAGTAAGAATATCACGTGGCCGCAATTTTCGGCGCCCTTCAGTACGGCGTCTCTCATACTTTAGTCTCTTTTGGACATTACACGTTATACACCAAGCCAAACTTACTGTGTTTACACACAGCGGATCTGTGAGACTGTGCCACGCCGTCGTACACTAAGTAAGGTCGATCACGGTGTCAGTACTTCCCCCGACGTCATGATCAACGTCCTGGTGTTTAATCAAGTGGTGGGAAAAAAAGTCTTTATCTCCGAATTCTTCAGAGATAAACAAACACATTCCCACCCTCGAATATGCAGGTCAACAAAGCTGAAAAGAAACAGAACAGCAAGCATTTAAGGAAAGAAAAACTGGATAGACGGAAATTCAATAGGAAATGATCGCCCCCCCCCCCCCCCCCCCCCCATTGGACTCAGTTACAAGGTGACCTACAAATGCGAAGAGCTTTGAATGCGGCAAGTATGAAAGCTTGTGAGATGCTCACTTCTCGCCCTTGTTCCCCTTGTAGTCCCTAGAGAGAAAAAAAAATAAAAAGTGAAAAATATCGTCGAATTTTTAGCGTTAAATGTGCCCTTGGTGTGGTAGCTTGTACTATAAGTAAAAATTTATTGTATAATATATATATATATATATATATATATATAGGTTGCGAGAACATAACGTACTGGACTGCTAAAAGAGTATATAGCGAAGTATACGCTTCATTAAAGGAAACATTTTTTATTTCACTCGCCGTTTCGATCGGAGACCGATATATATATATATATATATATATATATATATATAATATACTTGTAATAAAAGACGCGACAGTATTCGTGTGTGTATTCGCATGCAGAGCTGCGATTTTTTCTCCACTTCTTGGCGTCTCCACTGCCAATATTTCACAATTTTAATCAAAGTGCATATTGAGCAACAGGGGACTGTTGTTTATAGAGGCCAACGTTGGATTAAAATGCTTTTTTGCCAAGTCGTTTTTCAGAGCCCCTTTCTTAGGGTCAACACGTTTACTGTCAACATGTCAGCGAATTATCGCGGCCATTAACAATTCTATAAACACTATGATATACGCTTCGCGGATATAAGCGGGCCCTGTAATGATTCATGTAAAAAAAATAGTTGTGCTTCAACTCTGGTTAACCCTAGTAGAATTGAGATAGCAATGGCGGAAGGTTCTTTTGCCTGCTACATTATTCCCCTATCACACCTTATCAGTGTAAGGTGCTACATTATTGGGGACACTTAAGCTCATCCTTTAAGAGTATGACGCGAGAGCGTAAGCTACCAGCCCACATATAAATAAGAAGGGTTCAATGCTGCTGAACCAAATGTGGAGAGAAACCATTAGCTGCCGGTGACCGAGCGGTCTCCTTCTCCTTCTTCTTCTCCATCTCTTCCTTCTTCTCCTTTTCCTCTTTCTTCTTCTCCTTTTCCTTCTCCTCCTACTTCACCTTCTGCTTTTTTCTTCTTCTTCTCCTTCCCTTCCTTCTTGTCCTTCTCCCCTTTCTCCCTCTCCTTCTTCTTCGCGGCTGTTCAAGGTCGAACGTGATCCTTCCCGGGACGACGCGACGAGCCGAAACCTGGCGCAGTATTGCTATCGCAATAATAATTGACTAGTGTGAAAGAAACCGTAGAAAATAAGACCCGGCGGATCAGGGTTTTAACAGTGTTGTGCTCATGGAGGAGAAGCACACCCATGCAAACAGTAATTGTGTCCACTGCTTCAAGATTCGCTTACCTCTGCTGATTGTTCGTGCGTAAGTATCAGAAAATGACACTTTAAATCATCACCAGGCTAACTACGCCCACGGCAGGGCAAATGCCTCTCCCATTTTCCTCCAATTAACTGGGGCTTTGCACAAAATGAAAGTTAAAAGAAAAAGAAAGTAATAAACGGTTAAACCAGAGCGGCTCGTGGATGGAGAGCTTTTATTTTTTCTTTCCAAAGTTATAATATTTAATGAAAGGGCGACAGAAAAACTAGTAAGTGATCATCCGGTACCTCTGGTCCAGCCATTTCATTTTTATTTGATCGCGTGCATTATTTTCACGGCTCTAACGTATTCTCCGATTTCCATATCAGACAACAGCATACTGAAACGCATCTCGCCTTCCGCATTCTTACACGCTGTGAACACAGTTTGAACGGAAGCTTCGTTCTAGGAAGCACAACTCGGCATAACCATCCGTCGTATCGGGGCATCAACGTCGCCGACCGTCGCTCGATTCAGGTTACGTATCACCCGCGTGCTTCGCTTCCTCCGAGCTGGCAGCCAGGCAGCCGAGTCTCCGTTCCTATGGCAAACTCTAGCGCGGTCCACCGGAGACATGATCGAGCGCTCGCATCCACCCGCCGCGCGGTTTTCCTTTCTCTTCCTCCTCGTCTTCCTTCCTCGCTCTTCCATCGTCTCCCTTTTGCGCTCCCCATCTCTGGCGTTGGAGAGGAGGTGCGCTCCTGTTTTTCCCACCTCCTCTCCCCGGATTCCCTCTAAGCGGAGACGCGCTCTCACTTCCACCCCTACCTCCCGCCCGCCCGACTGCCTGCCCGTTTGCTGTCCGCCTGCCCGCCATCTTTGCTTGGGCCGGCTCCATCCAGTTTCCCGCCCCGTCAAGTTCCTTCCTGCTGCTCCTTATCCTGGACGGATGATGGGAGTGCCGCAATACTTTTCATGCCGAAATGGATGACTGCTTCCTGTTTTGTAGCGGGCCCGAATGATGCGCAAAAATGTCGCCGAGGTTAATTTCTGCGTGGTACCAGGAGGTCCGACATGCCCGTTTGTTAGTCGCCTTTATTTGCAGGGACATAAGGGGTCATTGACCAGCGGTGAGCAGAAATGAATAGAAGACAGCTCGAGAAAGTGCTTATAGGTATAATATGTATATTTTGTATGTATATGTATGTATCCAAGTCTATGCACCGACCACTGCTGCTGAAGAAGCTGACGTTGAGAGATTTTATGCGGACCTACAATGCCTTTTAGACCGCACCCCATCATCAGACGTCGTTTTTCTCATAGGAGACTGGAATGCTAAGGTCGGAAGTGAAGAAATATCCGGAATTACAGGCAAGTTCGGTCTTGGTGAGCCAAATGAAGCTGGGCAGAGACTAGTAGAGTTCTGTCAAGAAAACAACCTGACCATAGCGAATACTCATTTTCAACAGCACAAGAGGCGCCTGTACACATGGATTTCACCGGACGGTCTGTACAAGAATCAGATCGATTATATTATTTGCCGGCAGAGATGGAGAAGCGCTATACAAGCAGTAAAAACAAGGCCTGGGGCCGATTGTGGCACCGATCATCAGCTTCTTGTTGCCAAAATTAAGCTTCGATTGAGGAAAACGCAGAAAACTAGAAGGCCTTTCAGGTATGATCTGGATCAGATTCCATTAGAATATGCCGTGGAAGTGAGGAATCGATTTCAGGAATTAGATCTAGAAGACAAAGAGCCCGAAGAGATGTGGACTGATGTTCGTGATATAATACAAGAAGTTTCTACTAAGGTAGTTCCAAAGCAAAAGAAATGCAAAAAAGCAAACTGGTTATCTGAAGAGGCTTTGCAAATAGCTGAGGAAAGGAGGATGGCAAAAGGTATGGGGGAAAGAGAAAGATACAAGGTTCTCAATGCGGATTTTCAGAAAATAGCAAGGAGGGATAAGAATGCCTTCCTGAACATACAGTGTCAAGCAGTTGAGGACAACAGCCAATTAAGGAACACAAGAGCTCTGTATAAGACAATCAAGGATATCAAAGGAATCTTCTGCGCTAAGCTGGGCGTGATAAAGGACAAACGAGGCAAGGACCTCACTGAAGCCTCAGAGATAAAGAAGAGGTGGCAGGAATACACAGAAGAACTGTACAAGAAGGACCCGGATGTGCAAACCCAACATAGGACGGTTGTGATTACGGATGTCGAGCCGGGCATCCTGAAGAGTGAAGTTGAATGGGCCTTAGCCAGCCTTGCTAAGAACAAAGCTAGCGGAATTGATGGTATTCCAGCTGAGTTGCTTCAAAACCTCAACCACGACGCTGTTAACACACTGCATACATTATGTCAAAAGATTTGGACAACCCTGCAATGGCCACAGGATTGGAGAAGGTCAGTTTACATCCCCATTCCAAAGAAAGGCAGTGCCAAAGATTGTTCCAACTACCGCACGATTGCGCTTATTTCGCATGCTAGCAAGGTGATGTTAAAAATCCTGCAAGGTAGGCTGCAGCAGTATGTGGATCGGGAGCTTCCGGACGTGCAAGCTGGGTTTCGTAAGGGCAGAGGAACTAGAGACCAAATTGCCAACCTTCGCTGGATCATGGAAAAAGCAAGAGAGTTCCAGAAACCCATTTACTTCTGCTTTATTGATTATGCGAAAGCGTTTGACTGCGTAGATCACAGCAGATTGTGGCAAGCTCTCCAAGAGATGGGAGTTCCAATTCACCTCATCTGTCTCCTCAGGAACCTTTATGAAGGGCAAGAGGCCACAGTCAGAACTGGGCATGGTCTTACTGATTGGTTTCCGATTGAGAAAGGGGTGAGGCAAGGCTGCATACTGTCGCCCTGCCTATTTAACCTGAAGTGAAGATTGCTGGAGTGAAGATTGCTGGAAAACGTATCAACAACCTTAGATATGCGGATGATACCACTTTAATGGCAGAAAGTGAAGTGGAACTCAAGAGACTACTGATGCGCGTACAAGAAGAGAGTGAGAAGTTTGGGCTTAAACTGAACATTAAAAAGACGAAGATCATGGCGTCTTGCCCTATCAAGTCCTGGAGCATCAATGGACAAGAAGTGGAAGCTGTGACAGATTTTCTGTTCTTGGGCGCCAAGATTACCTCGGAAGGAGACTGCAGCCATGAAATTAGGAGACGCCTGCTTCTGGGAAAGAGAGCAATGGTTAGCCTTGACCGCCTAGTAAAGAGCAGAGACATTAGTCTGCCAACCAAGATCCGTATAACCCGTGCTATGGTCTTTCCAGTTGTGATGTATGGATGCGAGAGTTGGACTGTGAAAAAGTCTGACCGCCGAAGAATTGACATGTTTGAATTGTGGTGCTGGCGAAGACTCTTAAGAGTTCCTTGGACTGCCAGAAGATCAAATCAGTCGATATTGTCGACCATAAACCCTGACTGCTCATTGGAGGGTCAAATTCTAAAGTTAAAGCTCAGCTACTTTGGTCATCTGATGAGAAGAGAGGAGTCGCTGGAGAAAGATTTGATGTTGGGAAAGGTTGAGGGTCGCCGGAGAAGGGGTAGGCAGCGAACGCGATGGTTAGATGGCATTCTCGAGGCATTGCAGATGAAGCTATGTGATGTTAAGAAGATAGTGAGAGACCGGAAAGCGTGGCGTGACATGGTCCATAGGGTCAAGAAGAGTCGGACACGACTGAACGCCTGAACTGAACTGAATGTATATTTTATGAATACACATAGTACGGCAGATAAGTAAGTAATGCACACTACAAGAATGGACGAATATATGCGATGTTTTATCTGCAAGGTGTTTCAGATATCGCTAATAAGGGTGATGTTCAAGTAGTTATCTACTGACATAGCTGCTCTCACTGCGGTGTTAGAGTGTGGAGCTATTCTGTGCACGTTAGGGCGCTTCTGAGACATGCCAAACATACTGAGGCACTTCATTTTATTGAAAAAGTCAGAAATGGCACAGTGACAAGCGTGGGACCATTTAAGAAATTAATGGATTCGATGTTTTATTCCCTGATACATTTTCTTACAATAAAAAAAGAAATGGGGGGGGGGGGGAGGTTATAATCAATGATGGTATGACATCGCACATGCTGATGATGTGTGTTTAAATGGAGTAGGGCATCAATTCATGGTCATGCCTGCTCAGTGTACATTCGCGAAGCGCATTTAGATGAAATATGTCCAAAGAGGAAGTTGTGATTTTGTAAGGTCGTTTCATATAAAAACGTATGACTCTGACACAGCCCATGAAGCGAGTATTTAGGTTGGTTCATGTTTCCTATTACTTGTGTATCTTGAAGCTGCTGAACCCCCGACACTAGTGGAGTGCTTCAGATCGAACAAGACATAAAATACCAGACCGATCCTGAAAAACGGACCAAACCCGACGAACAAACTTGTCACGAAAATGGTGAGAACATTGGCAGACATCATAAATGTTTCTACTTGGTAGGTACGTTTCGTGAAGATAGCAAGTATGTATAATATAAATAATTGTATTCCCTTATTTCCGCCCGGAGGCTCAAAATTCAATCACATTGTAACCAGAACGAAGACAACTGCCATTGATTTTCATTATTAGTAAATATTGACTTTACTACATTTCTGACTTAGCCCCTGTTTGTTTTGGCATCAAAAGACTCCATTGTCTCGAAAAAAAAAAATGCGCTAAAATGGAGCGAGCATTGTTCTTTCCGTCATTTCAATCAAATGTTTTACGTCCAGAGCTAAAATAACTGGAGGTCCACGCTCGAAAAATGGCTGGTCGTCAAGGCGGTTTGAAAAAGCAACAGATTGTTGCTTCATCACAATTATATATTGTTATAATTGTCGTCTCTTCACACTACATGTAGTGCGAAGAGAGGATAACCGATGGCCGCTTAGGGTAACAAACTGGATTCCAAGGGAAGGAAAGCGTAGCAGGGGGCGGCAGAAAGTTAGGTTGGCGGATGAGGTTAAGAAGTTCGCAGGGGTCAAGTGGATGCAGCTAGCACAGAACCGGGTTAATTGGAGAAATATGGGAGAGGCCTTCGCCCTCCAGTGGGTATAGTCAGGCTGATGATGATGATTGTTGAGCGTAATTACAGGATGGTATAATGATTGAGTGAGTTACGGTTTAATGGCCAGTGAACCTAACGTAACAGCTGTTTTTGCTTACCAAATAACATATGGCACATGCCACATACCCTAACAGAGGGATCGGCCAAGAATTGGGTAGCAGAGAAAGTTTTTGACATATACTTGTCTAAAAAGAAAATTAATGGAGGGGTAGACGAAAAGAAACGAAATAAAAATGAAAAGTCATAACGCACACAAGAGATTGACACTGGGATATGTTATCAGTCTAACCACATCATCTTCCTACCGCGTGACAATATTATGAAATCTTGAAACTACTGAAAACCTCACTTGTTATTGAAAATTAGCCTATTCGTCATTAGGTTTAAGAATTTATCTATTTAGGCCAGTAACGCCTTGTTATCAGTGTCCTTTTGAAAGAACATTCTACCTTAACTTTATTACGGAAGTGATAATCTTGTCCTTTTAGAGATTTAAACAGACGAACAATGCTGAAATGACAGTAATATGTTAGAAAACATATTGCGTCTATTCTGTTGAATTTTATCTAGGAGGCCACTGTTTTGCATGGTTGAAACTTTCCGCATCTCTAAATTTCGCCTTGCGAAAATGCACTTTCGATGTAGAAGGCAGAAGCAGATCTACAAAGATTTAATCGTGGATCCTGGATGACTTCTTTGCGGAAGTGCTTGGTTTCCGGATGCATTGTGTAATGTCAATGGGACCTTCATTTTTGGACATGGAAGGCTTGATGTGTTGGTATAGTTGTGTTCGTTTGCATTGATATAGTTGTATTAACGTAAAAGTCGTCGCAGCGATAGAGGTGTTACAGAAGGAAGCTATGACACCTTTTAAAGGTGAAACAGAGCTATGGGATACTGAAACCACCACACAAAAGTTAAAATGAAAGGCTACTTTTAAAATCTGGGCTTACATTTATCGCTTGCTTCCTGCGCTTTGTTGAACGAGAGCACGGAGTCATATTCTACCTGTGCGTCGATGACAACCATGGAATATCATTTTTGACTGCGGCTTTATCAAGGAAAGGCGAAATTTATTTCGATTTTCTTTTTCAATCTGAGGTACACAGAGAAAGTGGTCGTATTGCGAAAATAAGGTTTGTTGTGTATAGCGAAGAGAAGCTTCAAAAGTGAAATCCATTGAAGGGGACTAAGACGGTAAGTGTATTTGTTGGAAAAGCAGAAGTCTTCAATAAATTGAGGATATCAGAACTCTGTATTTACGACAAGCAAATGATTTAGGGACGAATAGATTAAGTTGCACTAAAGTTACGTGGCTTAGTGCAATCGAAGTTAAAGTACTATGAAGGTAAAATGCTTAGATAAGTTTCTTTTAGTACAGGCTAGTCCCAGAACCGTAAGTATATTTCTGTGTCTGATAATTCGGGTCCACTTACGTTGTATTTTTTTTTCTGTGAAAAATCTTTATAATAAAGCAGCTCTTATAACCTGGAGCCTTGAAGGCACCAAACAAACAAGGAAACAAACAAAGAAACAAATAAATGAATGGGCAAAAACCAACCTAGAAACAAAACGAACATTTTGTAAGGGTCTGTTTTTATCGCACTTCTTTCTTACGCCAAAGTACCTTTTTATGACAATTTTATCTTTGTTAATGCAGCAATTGCCACTGATGCTGTTAAGATCCTTTTGATTTTTCTTGTAGAGCTTCATTTCAACCCTGTGTGTAGACTTAAGTCGAAATTCTTCCCGAAATGGTACGCGGACAAGGCCGGAAGCCGATTTTCTGAACAAGAAGTTGTACCAAACACGAAACTGAACAGGCCCAACAAACAACAAGAGAAAGTCAAGAGTTCATCCCGATCACTTTAGAGCTAAATTGCACAATTTACTCCAAGAACAGGACCAAGTAAATTCGAAAAAAGTAAAAAGATAAAATAACCTGGAGAACAAGGTAAAACGATACCTTACAGAAGGATGTCCAGGCTAGAGAGAAGGAGAGAGCGATTACTGGGAAAGAGAAACGATAACTAGCTATTGTGACTTGCCTCAGAGAGCCCGAGGCATTCGTAAATCAAACAAGAAAGAAAGAAAAAAGCGAACCGAACGACCGCGCTGGAGCTGAATCAGGTGATCAAAGCGCGATCCAAATAGAAAACAAAATAAAATAAAGTAAACCGCAAGAAACGTTGAAATAAAGTGGAGCACAGAAAACTGGGCGATAAAAGAAAGCAGCAAGAAAAGCACGCAACACAAGGCTCACGGTCTCGGCTCTCTCAAAAAAAAAAAAAAAAAAGAAAGAACAGACGACAAAATGATGGAGCGAAGCACTTTGAGAACGAAATTGGAGATGTTTGGGACGAGCGTTAGGGTCCCCCGACGACGCCTTCACGTCGGGTGGGTGTACCGTTTCGCGTCGCCATTTTGCCGGCGCGGTCGTTGTGTTTGTTGATTTACTGTTGCCAGAAGGCCAGAAGAGCCGTTTTGATGCTTCTTTTTGCACCGGGTATCTCGATCATTTTGGCATTGAATTCGATTCCCGGCTGCTCTGGGACGCTGTTGTTGGCGTCGTTGTCATCGTCTGCGGCGGCGTATAGCAGACGACGTGATTGCCTCGGGGAGCGCATACATCCTATTTGCGGCGTTGACAGGGCTAGGAAAAGTAAAGAAGATGAAGATTTTCTGGGTGCTCAAAGCGAAAGGTGCACTCAGAACGTGCCAGCTCATAAACGACGTGCGGTGTGTCTTCTTTGCATCGAACTGCGAACAACAGTTCTGTCTCGGATATACCGAGATTGAAGTTATGACGTCATGCTATTTGAAAAGGCAGTTTCCTAAGCCGCCTTCAACATGTCTTGAGCCCCCGCTAATCACGTCCGTACCGGAACGTCCCAAGCAGCTCACGTTTCAAAACGAAAATAGAGAGAAGGACATAAAGAATGAACAAGAAAGATATAGAAAGGTTACACGAAGAAATAGAGAAAGAAAAAAAAAATTTGGGACTACGGTAAGGAAGGTGAACAGTAGAAAACAAAGGAAGAAAAGAAGGCCGAAAGAAATAATGCAACAAAGAAATGCAGGACAGAGAAAAGACGGATAAAAGCGCGTCAAAAATAAGGACACGAAAGAAGCTTGAAAAAGAAAGTAAGGGGGAGGAGAGGGGAGGATTATGGCAAAAATAGAACGAAACACAAAAGAAGAAGAGGAGAAGAAGCCCGAAGAACTTCCAATTTTTCGGCAGGAGTGATCGCCTACGATCACTCCTGCTGAGGCAGAAAATAGACACTTTCAATCACTACGCAACAAACTGGTAGGACAGATCGAGAGGTTAGTTGACTTCTTGCGAGATGCCTGCTAGCTGTTAACATAGATAACGTATAGACAGCGTCCATGTGAGCGTACGAAGTTCGTCCCAAAGCAATTTTACTATGCGAGCAGAAAGATTACCTTTCCAGAATTTCTCGGTTGGGGATGTCTCTGATTACCCCAGTACGTTCTGGTGTAATGCAGCATTTTTTTTTTATTATGAAGGCAAGCAATAAATAAACTAGGCACATCGTTTAAGCTTCTCTAAGAGTATAAAATGGGAGCGGCGCCACGGTCGCTCAGTGTTTAGGGCATCCCAGTGGGAAAAAATTTCTGTGCGGCTTTCGACGGGAAACCTGTTGTGACAACAGAACATTCTGTAGTAACATCAGAAATCTCTGTAGTTACAACATAAAAGTGCTACAGAACTACAGAAAACACAAATATACTGCAGAAAAACTACAGAACTACAGAAAAGTACTACAGAAACATCTGATGGTTACGACAGAACTACAGGATATTTTGTTGTATTTTTGACACAGTTCTGTAATTTTTTTCGACTGGGATTGGAGTGTAGAACAAGGAGACGCGCGTTCCACCCCGGCCGCAGACACAGAAAAACACGCTCGAGCATTGCACGACGTCAGTGCATGTTATAGAAACCCAGAGCGTCGAAGTTTGCGGAGCCTTTTGCTACGACGTGTTTCATAACCTGAGTCACTATCTCAAAATGAATCCTGAAAACGACATCAAAGCAGAATATGATAATAGAAAAGACAGCCAAGTGTGGGATTTATTTAGGAACTGTTAAGCACTAAAATGCCCGCTCTACGTTTACCAGTAAGATAGCTTCGTGTCTATAGTGGTGAAGATCTCTTAAAACGATTATAACTTTGTAACCCGAGATTCAGTGACAGCTCTGAATGTAGTTTTATTCGCAGTGCATTGGAATAAAGAGTATAAGAGCATCATTATAAAAGTAATATTTTAAAGTACAGTTTCAATTTTTTCTACGGCTACTATTTCTAGTATTTCTACTGCAGCTACTATTACTAACGCTACTACTGCAGTAACGCGAAACCCAGTCGTTATAGAAAAGGCCATGTGTATGGTCGAAGAAATTTCGTGGTGTGCTGTGCTGAGTTGACCTTGACGGCAAGCTTCATATCTCAGGTGCACGTTTCTTTGCGTGGCGTTAAAAATATTTGTTTAAAATAGCTGTTAATATCTTTAAATAAGGTGGTGTGAATCATAGTCTACCGTTATTTTATTTTATTCACGGCTCAATAGTTGGAATTTTTGCTTAAGAAGAATTATCCGATAACCGTGGCTGAATGTTTGCATTAGGAAACGTGACAGTGTTCTGGAGGGCGTAAAACTACGAGAAGTCATTTCCATAGGAAATGAAAGGAACTGAAAAGAAAAGGTTTTGAAATGTGGGTCGATTTATTTGGTCTCGTTTCGCAAGATGAAATTTCGACCACAACGTCAACCACTGATGGCAGACTATCTCAGATGACGATTCGCCCTTCGTGGTGCACTGACCTAAGAAGTCTAACGAGGATCATATTTCTTTATTTATTGATGCCATAAATACTTATCTTTGGGTATTTTTTTTTACGTTAATGATAGGTGGTTGTATTTTGTCGATGACTTATTTGAACGAACGCGTTCGTTTTAGTACACCACTTTTAATGACGATCAAAGGAAGAAATATTGTAAGGTATTGTTATTAACATATTCAGTGAAATGGCGTTACTGTGGCATGCCTAGGAAAAAAACCTTGACTTTAACGATGTTTTTCCGCGCTTGCAGTAAGTAGTTAAGCTTGCTATAAAAAACCAATGCGATGAACTGTACATAATAAATTTAGGAAAACTTCAATCGCGCCAAGACTGGATCTGCGGACATAATGTTTATAATGGCACATAATTATGATATATGGGCTCATGAATAATTTCCCGTTCAAAATGCACTTGTCCAAAATTTATTGATATTCTTACTTACTGCGCACATGACTGGGTGTTTATAAGCGAAATTTAAAATTGGGGCCCTATTGGCTGGGGGAATAGGCTAATTGCAGGGCCACAATCCGCACGCGCGGAATGATGCTCTGAAAGGACGAGGGGTGCGGCTTTCATTCCGGACATGGGCACTCGCACCCCGCTATCCTTAATTCTGGGCATTCATTCATTCATTCATTCATTCATTCATTCATTCATTCATTCATTCATTCATTCATTCATTCATTCATTCATTCATTCATTCATTCATTCCCGCGGTTTCCTTAACCTTCGAATCGACAAGGTCCCCCTATATTAAAACTTGCTTTTATAGTGTGGGGAACCTGGAGCTACCCAAGCCCCACCAACTTATGCTTCTTCGACCCTCACGAGTTGTTCCAAAACACATGACATTTGCTCCTTCGTAGAAAAAGCCCTCAGTGCTAGCTATGCAGCCGCAATAATGGAACCGTCTGAGCCGTCCAACATGCCCCACCTGGGATTTCCGTGAGCACTGGCCACGTTCAGTAAGGTGCGAGATGTTGTACTTCAAATCACCGATGCTTCAAATCACCGAGCACACGTAGTGCGAGGACCTTCCGACACAAGCCACGCTTCTGCATCGACGCCTACAGTGACACGAGATCGCCACGAACATAGCTGATGGTCTGATGCCGGATGTTGCAGTGCTCTTTAGAGCGCGTCTGCGATTCTAAAATGCGAATGTGCAATCCTGCGAGCTTCTTCCACACGAGAGAGTGTCGAGGTGACAGAAGGCTCGTCTCGGACAGGGATATTAGGGGTGTTGCAGGGCGATCTGGATCTGTGCTACTTGGTTCATGTCAAAGGCGGAAACTACAGCTGAAAGTGAAAACGCCACAATAAAAACAACGTAACATGACTCTGTTTCTAAACTTGCCTCCAAAGCTCAGGACACATTATCTTCGCAATATTCACGGCATACCCCGGTGATCCTCTGTCAGCCTGGTGC
Organism: Amblyomma maculatum; assembly: GCF_055883805.1. Taxonomy (NCBI): domain Eukaryota; kingdom Metazoa; phylum Arthropoda; class Arachnida; order Ixodida; family Ixodidae; genus Amblyomma; species Amblyomma maculatum. The sequence goes on from NC_139352.1 coordinate 44,614,688, forward strand.
AGTGTTCTCTTTCTTGGGATGTTTTACCGTGCGGCTGTAGTTTCAAACTTGACGTTAACGATGGTGTTGACACAACAGAGGTGCATGCGAGCTTAGAGAAGATACAAAGGGCTATAGCAGGTTGTCTCGTTTTGCTCGTAATGAAAAGAAGGGCTTTCATTCGAGTTCTTGTGATCAAAACTGACGTATAGCCTTTGGCAAAAGTCCAGAGCCCAGAGGGTCTGCTTCTGAGCCGTGTATAGTGGTGCAGATTATCCTTAGTGGATGTCCTTCTCATTGAAGAGGGTAGGCAAAAAAAAAAAATCGTTTAACCAGCAACAGATTCGGAACAATGGAAATGGGTTACAAGCCGCAAGAAATGGATAAGCAGCCGACTCCCTGGGCTCTATACTTTTGACAAAGGCTGTATATCACCAACATAGTGGTGAACATCCGATTTGTGCGCTGGACGCGGCCGTTGGTTTGTTGGGTGATATGGTGTGGTGGAGAGAAGTTAAACTAAGACGAAACAGTTCTTCAACAAAGTCTGCAGTAAACTGGAGTCCCTGGTCACTGATGAAAATTCGAGACCGGCTAAGATGGAGGAGGAAAAATCGCAAAAGCAAAGAAGCATACCAGAAGCCGTTCCAGACGACATCGCGGCTGCTTGTAAATGCCGTGTTTCATGAATGACGCACACAACGACATAACGGTTGTGGAAAAGTACCTAACAGATCAATGTCCACTTGCTCAAATGAGTCGGTCTGGGGAGCGACAGGTGCAGTTGGCTCGGCAAACTTAACGTGGGGAGCTTAAAACGCTGTCAAGCACACAACTGATTACGTAGGTTTGAGTTTTCGGACGCGTCTTGGTGAGTAGAATCATTCCTGGAGGCAGTAAAGGGACTTCAAATCTGTCAGACCTAGTGTTGTCATGTATTATTTGAAAAACAGGGATAAACAAACTTTCCGGCATGGCCCCGCCGTCGTGGTGCAGTAGTTTGCAAGGGTGGTGCTGTGTTGTCGTTCTCTTCCTGTGTCTTTGTTTTGAAGTGCGCTAGTTTGATTTCCAAGGTGGTGCAGTAGTTAGGCGCTCGAGTGCTTTGCTGAAGGATGCGGGATCGAATTCTAGCCGTGGCGGCCGTTTCTCGATGGATGCAAAAAGCAAAGCGCCAGTGTGTTGCGCGATGTCAGTGCACGTTGAAAAAGCGCTGGTGGTCGAAATTTCCGCAGCCCTCCAGTACGGCGTCTCTGATAGCTTAAGTTGGGACGTTAAATCCCACAAATGAAACAAAACCAACTTTTCGGCACGACGAGGCAAAACCGGCCACATCCGAGCGTGGAATTCTGTAAAGTAATCGGTCATGAAGGTAGAAAACGGTGAATCACGTGAGGCGACGAAGAACGACGTCAAAGTGTTGCGGCGCAGATCAGGAGACGGTAGCATAGAAGCGAGGTAGTCATCAACATTGTTTGTCGCAGTAGGCCGTCTGGAGAGGCAAGCATGAGAATACTTCGGCGTGTTCAAGACAGCTTCTGCGTGTCACATATAACTTGAGCTCTTGTAGGCGCAAAGCCCATCAGGCGAGTCCACAACAGGGCCAGGAGGAAAAGCGTGTAAGCTTTACCTTGCCGCGTTGCCGCAAGTGTGGCTATTATTACTTTTCAAACCATGTATGCTTCGTTGAACGTCGCCATTTTGTTATGTGCTATTTTGTTCTTCTTAAGGACGGTAATACGCTGTGAGTAATCATCACTCTTAGATGATCGAAATTCTCCACGACGATGCAAGACCGTCATCACTGAGGGCCCGGGTACTGCCTAAATAGAGCACGGCCAACAGACGTTGCTATTCTGATCCCAGCGACCACTGAGACGACGTGTTGCTATGGGCGTCATCTAGGGGCTTTAGTTTTATTGTCGCCACGAGCCCACTAGAATAACCGGCCTACTTTCAAAGCTGCCCTTCACCCCCCGGCCTGACAGTAAACGTACGCAACTGATCCGCGACGGTGCTTAAGGTCACGTTTTATAGCCATTGCATTAATTCCCCACTGCTTTAAACCGCGGGACCATGTTATACAGGAAATGGCGTCATGAGATAGATAATTACGTCACTAGCGGCTACCGGGTCCTGACAAATCAATGGTATACCTCACTCCGAGCAAAAGCGATGGGTTTCACAAACCAAACACTCTCACTTTAACCTTCCTTACGCTCTTCTTTTCACTATTCTTCGTGTTTGTTCTGCACGTGGGTTTATTAGGGGAGAGTGCCTGATGAGCAGCAACATAGAAAAGAGTACAGCAAAGCGAATGTTCGTCCTTTTTTATTTTTAGAAGTGACGTCTCCTTCCAGAGGGACACTCGCCGACCACGGCAACAGTTACAAGAATGACGTAAGGCGCTGCTTCCCGATAGCAGCGCCACATCACGGCAAGGAAGCAAAACAAAATCTTGAAAGTATAGTTCTACTACCAAGCGAGTTGTGTGGGAGGAAGTAAAATAATGAAGACGCTGGCATGTCCGATGACCCCATGATCTCATCTAAATGGGCCATGAATCAACACGCCTTTACTTACTACAGTCTTTCTTCCACATCTCTTCGCCCAGGCTGTGAAAACGAGTTTTACATTCCCTGCATTGATCGGCAACATTTTTCCGACCACTTAAAAAAGGTAAAAATGTCTCCTCTTTGTCTTCATTGCCTTCTGCTCTTTTTCAATGCCGGTAATAAAGATATACATTAAAGATGCCTGAGGTCGCCTAATTATTTGAAATAAGCATTTTAACCTCTGGCCCAAGTGTCATCATCCGCGGTTCAAACTTCTGCTTCCTTGCGACTACCACATCCTGAATATTTCAGGAAGATGAATCAAGCGTCGTTTAGATAGCGTTAGGCTTAGCAAATTGCCGCCGCTCTTATTTTTGCTTTCTCTAGCTTGCTTTGCGCTCTGTACGCGTTTTCAGATTTCCTTTTTTTTTTTGACCCCGTTAAACACAAGTATCAAATAAGATTATAAGACATTTCACAGCGTGGAACAATGGCGTGCAGAGATATTTACGCGGCGTCAAAAACGCAGCGTTTTTGACGGCCTCGTAATGAAGGTATTAATCTCGGGCGATCGTTAACCGCGAGCTTGGTCATATTTCATTTCTGCGCGCTCGCCTGTCACTCCAGCCGAGCGAATGCTTCCTCTTTTTGTGTGGCGTGTTTGAATCGAGTGCTGGCGTTGTAGAAAAATAAAGAAAAAAAGTAAATTTTATGAATCTGAGTAAAACAGGAAAAGAGAGAGTGAAGCAGGAGCACGCCGGAATGCGCGCGCGTACTCACACACACACGCACGCACACACACACACACAGAGAAAGACACACACGCACACGCGCTTGCCTGCTCGCAGGCTTTCCCGCTCTTTTTTTTCTCGTGAGACGTTATCTTCCGTTGCGAGGGAAGCACTACGTACACAAAAGCAGAAAATAAGCAAACTGCGCGTACTATTCTTAAGTTCTTTTATTTTTAAGCAGCCTCGTTGGTGCTCTTCAGGGTCGTTATAACTCTATTCCGGAGCATTAGAGGTTCGCTTGAAAAAAATTTGGGCATCCATTGTTGAGCCAGGAAAGAGAAAAATTTCCCTCTTGCGACGAGGCGCAGTTACTGCGTGGAATAAGCAAGGGAGTGGAACGAGCGATAGAGAGAGAAAACGGGATAAGTGTAATGGGGAATAGAAGGGCGGAGGGCGAGTGGCTAGCCTGGACACATAAAAAAAAAATTGAAACTAAAACAAAGAATAAGGAAAGAATTAGCAGTTACACGACGCCTTTTGGACATGCAAAAGCCTGCCGCCTCAGCGCGATCTATAGGGGCGAGCAAGCGCACGCCTTTCTTCCCAGGCGGAGCGGCCGTCATAATGGCGATTAATAATGGCGCAGAGCAGACGAAAACACCAGAAGCGGGAACAACGAGAAAAGACTCGCAGAGAGCAGACGATGAGGGAGATGGATGCTGCGGACGGTTGGCATGGCGACGCGGGTGACGTCACGCGCATGCGCAGTACCGCCCGTGATGTAGTCGTCTGGGGCGACGAGGAGCGACGCGTGTGTATTGCTTTTTACTTTCCCTGGGCGAGGATTGAGCCTCGCATTCAGGCCGCTCGTCTCGAGCAGTACGTTTCCTCCGTACCGCTCCCTTTTGCGAGCGGCACAGACGTAGTCTTGCTTCGGTAATTGGTTTAATTAAAACGGTCGGATGTGCCAGCGTGCCGGAGGATGTGACCGCTTCGATCTCTGTTTAGCCCTCGAGGCTTTGAAGAGGTTCTCTTGTATTTTGGTTTTAATGAGACAGAACGTACGGTTTATAGTTTAATGAAGCGTTAACCGCTTGCTATGGGGCCCCGCGCTCGAGTGCGAAATTGGCTTTCGAGACAATCTATTTTGTTACTGTGGTGCGCGCGTGTCTCTTCGAACATTTCCGTTCCACAGAAGTAAAGCATAATATTTATTCGATGGAAATAAATTTTCTTTGCTACTTCGTAAATAGAAAGACATTCGGAGCTTTGGTTTTCTTCGAGAGCTGAATGATAGATTTGAGATGTGACATTTATTACTTCAGTGATATGGCAGCCACACATTATCCTGACCTGGGTGTAACTCTACGGACACGAGGGTTTCTGCGGTTTGAGATAATAAAATTGTCTGAAAAACTGAGAGGAACAATGAAAGCGGTAGACTGAATTCTCTCGAGAATTTGAGAAAAAATGTGAAGCTATTGATGATGTAACTGGCACTACGATATATTGAAATGACGTCAATGTCATTGAAACCAGTGAGGGCTTTTATGACATTAATCTCAGATCACAATTAAGGATAATTTGTGAGAAAAGATGGAGTCAACAGCGTATACTCACGTTCCAGACACACAGAGAACCGAACATACATGATATATATATATATATATATATATATATATATATATATATATATATATATATATATATTGCTTTATATGCATATGCGTATTACGCCTTTACTTCATCGTCTTCTGACAATGTACTGTGCTGATTTCTTATGCTTTCTCGTGAGAGATGAATACAGAGCACAGAAAAAATTCCACGTGAAGGATCGGATAGGCGAAAACGTTTCAAGAAGAAAAGAAGATGAAACTTGAACAAGACCCCCGAAGTTGTTTCCATATAAGATATGTGTCTGTACTTTGTGTCAATTTAGTCAATAGAAATTTTTCTTGAAACCGGAAACTTTACAGTAAAAGCACGTGTAGTATATAAACTAATGCGTTTTCAATATAGCTTTAAAATGGTAAGCACCTGAATAGACAACGTTTCAAAGAAAAAAGAATCAGTGTTTACTGGGCTAGATTTTCATGATATATAAATCTATTCTCAATAGAAATGGAGCCTTACCATTACATTTTGCCTTATTCTTGAAAATGAACCGTTATCAGCAAATGGCACACCACTTCATGAAACGCAGCTTAGCTATGCGCTATATATGACCCAAAATGATATGCTGTTCTCGGGACCAGCGCTGAGCTTATTGAGGACGAAACACAATAGAATTTATCGAACGTGTTTAAAACGTCAGGACACAGGTTGGCGTGGCTCCCTCTGTCGAAAAGACTGCACATCATGAAAATGCTGCTCTTTTTCTTTCAGCTCCGAGACCAGTTTCGCAGCAGGCCTCGCCATCTGTTGCCCGTGGGTTGAAGTGTCATAGCTTCCGAGATCTGCGTTTCCGAACGTGCACCGAACTCAGGGCTATAATCAACTCCCAGAGGGCGCCGCGCACGGTAAGATTCTGATTTCTAGGGAGCTGACATGTTGTGCCGCGGCGTCTGGCTTAAGGCCGATCAACATTGAGCGATTTTTCAGTGGCGAATCTTGCGTTGCAAATAGCTGCCCGGCGGCGTATTGCCAAACCATATCCGTAGGCGCACTGGAGCAAACGACGCTCTCTGCGAGCTGAACGGCAATTGTTGCGGAAAGGTCTCTCTGAACGGAACCTATAACATATACTCACTGTAAACGGCGACTGTTTTCTGAAAGATGTCTCTGAACGCAACCTAAAGGTAACATGCACTCAGTGAAGGCAGGAAATAATTACGGTTAAGGTAATTGCTAAGTGTAACCATTGTCATACCGATTGCTACCGAAATGTGTTGTTGTTGTGGCTGTAGGAAGAAGGAAAAGAAAATGAACGGGCCTGCTACTGGCTCTGCAGCTTAGCCACCTCCACTGCCTCGTGCAGACAGAAGAGAAAATAGAGAAGAAAGAAAAAGACGACGGAAAGAAAGACGCGCGCGCCGCAACAACAGCTAACCAGCGGTGGCGGGTGCAATGACGGCCTGCAACAAATAAAACTTCGGTGCCATTCTAGCCCCCTCCGCAAGCGATGGTGACCCGCCTGTACCAGCCCCACCAGGGGAGAGTGCCCCTCCGTACCGAAATGTGTCAGTGAACGCAACCTAAAGGTAACATACAATCACGGAAGGCAGGGAATAATTATGAAGGCAACTGAAAGGAAAAAAAGTTAGAAGAAATATTACAACACAGGAGTCGAACAGACCACGTGGGGATCTTTAATTATCGTGCACTGAAATAGGTTGTGAAGGGTGACTATTGCTGGCACTACGGGGTTGGGACGGTCGGTCAACGCCGCTTGCGGCGGGGGCTAGCCAGCCACCGAATTTTATCTGTTGTAGGCTATCATAGCACCCGCCACCGCTTAGGTGGTGGACGGCGGCTGTTGCGGTGCGCGTCTTTCTCTCCCTCTTCTTGTTTTTCTTCTCTACTTTCTTCTGTGCGCATGAGGCAGCGGAGGTGGTTCAGCAACAGAACCAGTAGCAGGCCCGTGCATATTCTTTTCCTTCTTCCTACAGCCACAACATCGTGCACTGACGCGTGATTCGAGGATACTCCCCTGATGGGGCTGGGACAGATAGGTCACTGCCGGTGGCGGCGCAGGCTTAATAATTATAATAATAATTGGTTCACAGGAAGGGAAAGACGCAGTATCGGTCACACTTTCTCCTGTGGATACCTGAACCACGCCGTAAGGGGAATGGAGGAAGGTGGGAGTAAAAATGGATAGAGAGAAAGGGATGCCGTAGTGGAGGGCTCCGGAGTCATTTCGACTACCTGGGGATCTTTAACGTGCGCTGACACCCCTTTAACGCCTCTTCGTTTCGCCTCCATCGAAGCGCAGCCGCCGCGGTCGGGTTCGAACCCGGGTGCTTCGGCACAGTAGTCGGGCGTCTTACCACTGCACCACCCCGGCGGGGCGGGCGGAGGCTAGCCTGCCACCGAATTTTTATCTGTTGTAGGCCGTCATTACACCCGCCACCGCTCCGGTGGTGGACGACGGCTGTTGTTGCGACGCGCGTCTTTCTTTTCCTCTTCCTTTTCTTTATTTTCTCTTCTGTCTGCACGAGGCAGCGGAGGTGGCTCAGCTACAGAGCCAGTAGCAGGCCCGTGCATTTTCTTTTCCTTCTTTCTACAGCCACAACAGCTTTGTAGCTGAGCCACCTCTGCTGCCTCGCGCGGACATGAGAAAATAGACAGGAAGGAAGAAAGAAAGAAAGAAAAAGGGGGCATAGAGAAATACTGTCGTCCGCCGCCGAAGCAGTGGCGGGTGCAATAACGGCCTACAACAGGTACAACCAGCAGTGGTAGACTAGCCCCCGCCCCAAACGGCAGGGACCGACCAGTCACAGCCCTGTAGGGCCAGGAGCAACCTCCTTCTTCCCTCAAAAGGCATCCGTGTGCTGGACGATGTCGCCACACGTTTTGAAGCGAAAGCTCCGCTACGCGATGTAAATCCAAGGTCGCCGTGCGGAAACGGTGCTGCAACTTCGCATGCGCCGTAACCACGGCAACGAGCCGCCTTTACACTGGTGTTTCGCCGCCGCGCTTTCTACAGAGGAGAATATGAGGCTGGTGGTACGGTAGTAGCGGCATCCCAACAGATGCGTGCCGGAGCGGAGAGGAGGAAAAGCATAGTCTCTAGGTGGCGCATGCGCGCGCCGCCGCCAGAGCTAATCCTTTCTATATGGAGAACTGGCCGAGTGTAGCAGGAAAGCGTCTGCCCTCATGCGTGCTCAGGGGCTCAGGCCATGAAAGTGAGGCGTTCAACTGGCTGTTTGGCTTAGGGGGTTTAACGTCAGAAAGCGACGCAGGCTATAAGAGACGCCATTAAGGGGGGAGGGGGGCTCCGATAATTTCGACCACCTGAGGTTCTTTAACGTGCACTGACATCGCACAACACACGGGCGCCTAGCGTTTCGCCGCCACTGTAAAGCGGAAGCCGAGGCCGGGATTCGATCCCGCATCCTTGGGCACAGTAGTCGAGCGGCCTAACCACTTCGCCACCCTGGCTACTTCAAAATTGCACCCTGTAGGAAGAAGCAAAATAAAATGCACGGGCCTGCTACTGGCTCTGTAGCTGAGCCACCTCCGCTGCCTCGTGCGGACAGAAAAGAAAACAGAGAGAATGGAAGAGGGAGAGAAAAACGCGCGCCGCAACAGCCGTCGTCCACCACCGATGCGGTGGCGGGTGCAATGACGACCTACAACAGATAAAAATACAGAGGCAGGCTAGCCGCCACCGCAAGCGGCGGTTGCCTACCTATCCCAGCCCCATCAGGGCTAGGCCCAGCCACCCTCCTCCCCTTATACCGGGGACTCCGCTCACCGGAACATAGTATGGACTCCTGCTAATATGGGTCTCGAGGGGAATGAGGCAGCCGACGCCGCCGCCCGCATGCTCTTTCCGGAATCCTCTCTCGACCTCCTAGATCAGGATTTCTAATTCGAATTCGCGTATTCTTTTAAAGACATTGTTCTTTATTATTCTTGCCATAGCCTTTATCCTCACCCGAGTAAAAGTATCTAAGATGGAGGATGGGCTCCTACTGCGTTTCTAACCAACACTGCTGTGCCCGGCCGCACTCAAACATTTTATCTTTCCTTCACGGGCAGTTGTACGCACTGTGCGGAGAACTCCTCGGACATCTACCACATAGTGTGGGCTTGCCCATCCAACCAAGATATTCCTCCTCACCGCAACCCTCCTCACCTCACCATGCAATCCTGCTCAGCTGCTATCACCTCCAGGCCCAGAAGGCCTTGGTTGAGTGCGCCCGGGCAGCGGCCGACGCCAGGGTCTCTTACTAGGAACCCCACCTAGTATTTATAAGGGGCGGATCTTCAAGATCCGGCTCATGTATACCTCTATCCTCTTTTAAGATATTAAACGCTTTTTACCACCCCCACCCCCGGTGGGTTTTCAACTAGTTGTGTTCGATGCAACGCTCGATCGCACAAGTGTGGCGCAAACGGGGCCAGGGCGGCTACTCAAGCGCCTCAAAATTGCACCGTTTTGTGTTCCGGACGACGAACCTCTCCGTATCCCCGACGGTTGGCGACACAATGTTTCGGTGGGCTCTGTTCAACGCGATGTGAATACGAACCTCCACGAAGGCCGTCGCTTAGCTCAAGCGCGGGCGCTGTACTCTAAATACGTCTCCGAACGAGGGGTCTAATACGTCGTTGGGCTGGTCCGACATGCTCGGGCCACTACACGGCGGCAGTGGTACACCGCAGTGCACAGGTAAATGGGCTCTTTCCGAGACGAGAGTGATCGTCAGGCCGGGGAAGTCGCAATTGCCCTCGCGGTTTTGGCCCCCAATGCCGAACTATCATCACTAACTCGAGGTTCACCTGTGAACGTTATATGCGTTGTGAGGTGGGCACATTGGCTTCCCGCTTGCTTTACAACGCGGTCCCCCAGCCTAGGCCCATAGTGTGGGCGCCGGACCATCAGGGACTACCAGCAAATGAAGCGGCAAACGCAACTACCCGCGCGCTTAAGCTCCGTGCACCCACCCACCGATGCCCCGATGACGAGCTATGCCGACCGCTGTTATGGTTCCGAGAATTTATTGACGAGTACAGAGCTTGGCACCAACGGTACCCACCTCCATCGAATGGGCTGTCGAAGGCCGACGGGCGCGTTCTGCGACAGCTGCTGTCCAACACTTTCTGCTGTCCGACCCAGGCTGCTCGTTACGACCCAATGTGAAAACCGGATTCCCACACATTGAAAAGAGTCGTTGCTCTTAATAACACATGGTATGGGCATGTAAACCTAGCCTCGGCGGCCGCTTTTCGCTGGAGACGAAAAGCAAGGCGCCCGTGGGCGCCCGTGTGCTGTACGATGTCAGTGCACGTTAAAGAGCCCCAGGTGGTCGAAATTTCTGGAGTCCTCCACTACGGCGTCTCTCATAGACTGAGTTGCATTGGGACGTTAAACCCCACAAACCGACCAAACCCCACTTTCCTCTTCATCGCACTCCCACTGAAGAGGCTTGGGAAGACTTCCTCCTCGGGTACTCGTCCGTCGGGGCTCAAAAGGCCCTGGCACGCAGTGCTCGCGAGGCGGCTGGCACTTGCAGCGGCCCGCATTGGGGCTGTCGACCTATTAAGGCCGGCGTTCAACGTCGCCTGCTCGCGCACACTTTGATGCAGAAAATAAACGTTTCACAAACAAGCAAGCCCGCAGGCAAAGTTTTTGCTCCACATTCGGTTCAGAAGCTTCGAACTCCTATCATTTATTCTCTGAGAGTCAATATCTAGCAGCCTTTCACTACATTACCTTTTTTAATTTATTCTTTCTGCCCCCCCCCCCCCCTCTCTCTCTTTCCTTCTTCTGTTAAAACGCTGCCACGTTGTCCGCGGAGAACTAAGGCATTTAGTAGGATAACCTGTCCTACACGCCATTTTAATATGTTTTCTGCTTCAAACAACACGCTCCTGGAATACTTAGAAACTAATTTTCATTTTTTAATTACTAATATAGGTATGAGATTACAGGCTGATCGCTGTAATAGTGATTCTTGCTATGCATCTGCAAGCACTCTCATATCAACGCGGAACTTGATGTGAGAGGGTTCACAGGCGGCCTTCGCTCCTACGTCGGATGCATTTTGCACTAGAATAGGCAGTGCTCTGAAAATGTTAGGGGGGAAAATGCGCGCTGGACTAGCCGGGCATGAAAACACGTGGTCGGGATTTGAGGCCGTAGGCTTCGTGCTCGTGAAATGCCACCCAACCGGTCATTTCAGCCAAGCGAACAATGGGTGGGATTGGGTATGGGCAACGCCAATCCACAGACCCTCAACCGATGAACGGAACAGAGGTAGACGTCGAGTTCTAAGCAGTAGTACACGTAGAGTCGCAGTGAGCCCCCCGCCTGGTTGGGATTTGAGGCCGTAGGCTCCTTTCCCAAGCCCATAGACCCTGAGAAGCCGAGCACCAGGCCGGGTAATAGCTTGTACCCATTTGAGAAAACCGGTGGGTGTCCGGCCGGCAGTGGGAGTCGAACCCACCACCTCCCGAAGGCGTGGCGGGTGCTCTACCCCGAGGCCACGACTACGGTGGGAACTGGGGCAACACGATGCGTATTCTGTAGCTACACACATGGTAGGAAAGAAATCGATGACGGACAGGGGAACATTAGCGTTTTCAAGACACAAGACCAAGTGTATGAGTGGTTTCCGAGAATGGAAGCGTTGCTACACATGTCTTAATTTTAAAGGATCACGCAGCCCGAGCAGGCGTGGCTTTTAACCCATGTGTATTTGTTGAGTAATATTTTGTATGTGTAAAATCTGGTTTTGAATTCGGCAATAAAGAAAAAAAATGAGTCCTTTCTCTATCTAGTTTGTTTTTTTACTACGATCCCAAGGGTGCACCGTTTTTGTCAATGAGACAGGTTGCGCTCCATTGTGGCGCGTTCATAACCTTCGTTTCGTTTCTTTTAGGCATCAGGTCATCCTCATGAATAAAGGTTTATGACTGAATGAATGAATGAATGAATGAATGAATCGTTCGTCGACGAGAAGAGTTTCTTCTTTTTTTTTTTCATGTTTCTTTGAGGGAGGAGGGTGGGAAAGTGATTACGAGCATCATCCCCCTGGTGGACAGCAGTCCCGGAAGGCAAGGAGTGTGTGAGAGAAGGAAAGAGGCGCCGTACACTGGAGCAAAAACAGCAATAATAGAAGACTTGGTTTGGTTTGGTTTGGTTTGTGGGGTTTACGTCCCAAAGCAACTCAGGCTATGAGAGACGCCGCAGTGGAGGACTCCGGAAATTTCGACCACCTGGGGTTCTTTAACGTGCACTGACATCGCACAGCACACGGGCGCCTTGCTTTTCGCCTCCAGCGAAAAGCTGCCGCCGAGGCCGGGATTCGATCCCGCGTCCTTGGGAACAGTGGTAGAGCGCCGTAACCACTGGGCGACTCGGTAAATGCTCATAGCGGGGAAAACATTCTAAGGACAACTACGATTCTCCCCAATGCGAAACTTGAGCGCAGAGATAATCCAGCGTTTTTGCGATACTTTGAGGCAAAGAATTTGAGAGACGCTTGCATTTACGTGTGTGCATTTAAACGCACTCCTTATTGTTCTCAGAAGTCAAAGCTAATTTCGCAGAAGAGAAAGAAGAACCACGAGTGAGCTGCAGAGCTCATAGATCTTCTTTCTCTACTTCTAAAAAATTTATATTTGGCTCGTGAGTTTATCGTATCTCGAAGCTGCGTAATTCCATTTCCTCAACGGTAGGGACATGCAACTTCTTCCACCTCACTGGTTTCATTCATTCATTCATATGAGGCCTTGAGGGTAATGTGTTGCCTCTCAGCGGGTTAAACAGCGATTGTTACCGAGAGGTGTCTCTGAAGCGTGATTCCATTCTCACAAGGGTCCCCTGAGCAGCGTTACCTGGCGACAAATAGCGTAACAAGCACTCACTGAAGGGATTACTCATTTTTACAATATTTCCGCTATCTGTCGCCAGGTGACGGTACTCATGCAGATGACCCTTGAGAGAATGGTATCACGCCTCGAAGCTTTCTCTCGCTCTCTCGCGACTCAACCACCGAACGAGGCCGACCGATTTTGTGTTGTTCTTGAAATGTCATTTAGTGTGAAAAGTGTGTTGTTGAAGTTGATCAGCTGGTGCGTTTCCTCACTTGGGCGCCGATGCCACCAACCGTCAGTTTTTCGTTGCATGTGGTACGACACGGCGACGGTGCGTCGGCGTTCCGTCGCGCCGCATGCAGTGAGCGACACAAGGTGGTGACATCTCGTGTCAGGGGTGCCTATTTTGTCCAGAAACGGCTGTCAAGCTTGGTGGGCCGCCATGTTGGTCCCCGGGTAATATTGCTTGCCCGACTATTTTTTACTAGTTTTGTGTAACGATTCCTTGACTAGTTATTTACTTCCCTCACATGCCACCACGGCGTATATCACCATAACATCATCTGTTATCCTGTTTTATTGCGAAAGCAATACTGCTGTGGCGCCTCCATACATGACCTTTCACGTGACCGTGTGACGTCCCGCCAGACCGAGAGACGGGGCCCCAGCTCGCGCCATCGGATGGTGGCGGTGAGTCCATACACGGCGCTGTGTCGCAGCCGAGAGAGGGCGCTCGCGGTTTGTGACGTCACGCTAGGAGGATAATTGGGGCTGTGGCTCGGCTCCTCACAGTAGTCGGGGGGCAGCCTTTACGGTATGTCGGATGATGCATATAAGCGAGGCTGGAACAATCTGCTGCAGCCAAGCGGCGGCGCCGCAGTCGCGGGTAATTGAGAAGTGGTAGAGGTTAATGAGTGGTGTAGATCGATAGCGACTGACTTAGGGTTGGTGTAGAAAAAATAAATAGGCCAATAAATTAATTACGTAAATAATTAGAATAACTGATTCACAGGAAAGGAAAGGCGCAGTATCTGCCCCACTTGTTCTGTGGACACCTGAACCGCGCTATAAGGAAAGGGAGGAAGGTGGTAGCGAAAGCAGAAAGAGAGCAACGGGTGCCGTAGTGGATATGACGTCACGAATCTGACGTCACGCAACCGGAAGTAGAGTCGAAAAGGGATGGGCGCGCAATTTGAAAGCACCAAAAACTAAAAGGAGTAAGCAAGAAGTAATGTGAGGTAGAGGATGTGACGTCATGCAACAGGAAGTAGAGCCGAAAAAGGGCATAAGAAGGGATCTTCGGGCAATTTGAAACTGCCAAAGATAAAATGGACAAACAAGAAGTGAATTAAGCTACTAAAAGGAAGCAACCAACAGCAGCATCTGTGCTTTCGCATTACTCCAATGCAGATTCTGCAGTGCTCTATTTTTTTTGTTCTACTCACATTTGCTTCCATATAACCCCCTGTGTAATGTCTTACTGGGTGTTTAGGGTATTTCCAATAAATGCGTAAATACACCGGCAAGTCATATATTACGAGATGGTTTCGCCGTTAAATAGTTAATTGTGATTAATATTTGAACTTTAGACTACATTAAGTTATATGACGGGGTAGTTTATATCGAGTGCGATTGCAGCATTCATAAGCGTTCTTTGTCTATAACGTCATTAAGCTATAACGTCATGCTAATTACTGTGAGTCATGATTATACAGTATTTTAGACTCCACTCGTTACAGTATGCTATTTTGTTAAGTGCTGAGTCATGATATGGGCATGTGACAGTAATTAATTATGATTATGACTGCCAGTCACGATTACAGATGACTTTGCAGACTCCACTTCTTCCAGCATACTACTTGTGAAATTCTTAGTCACGCTACCCTGCACTATGACTGCGAGTCACGATTCTTTATGACTCGTAATTCCCCCTTTGTCCAAGCTTTCATTTTTCCAGGTATTTTAATTATTTGGTCAATTCATACTCTACATTTATGAATGAGCATCATCAAGCATCCACTTTTTCCCCTGAGCGTTTCGACACCTTTGAAATCACATTACCAATTTTAATTTTTAGAGCGCAGCTCTTTGGCGCCTGGGTTTCGCGTCGTCGTAGCCGTCGGCGTTGTCCCTGTAACCAGCTCCACTTTCTCTCCCACCTTCCTTTCGTCCCTTACGGCGCGATTCAGGTGTCCACAGAAACAAGTATTGACAGATACTGCGCCTTTGCATTCCTGTGAACCAATTATGAAAGACAAGCTTCAGAGCTCAAGTGTACTTTCATTCCACCTTCTTTCCTTCCCTTACGGCGCGATTCAGGTGTCCACAGAAACAAGTATTGAGAGATACTGCGCCTTTGCATTCTTGTGAACCAATTATGAAAGTCACGCTTCAGAGCTCAAGTGGAAGACGTGACCACACATTGTGCATTCTGCAAAGATAATCATGAATAATGCGAGCGCCCACATCGAACTACAGGGTAACATATCTGCAATAACCGTGATGGGGCTGGGTCAGGTAGGTCACCGCCGCTTGCGGCGGGGGCTGGCCGGTCACTGAATTTTTATTTGTTGTAGGCCGTCACTGCACCCGCCACCGCTTCTGTGGTGGTGGACGACAGCCGTTTTTGCGGCGCGCGTCTTTCTCTCTCTCTTGTCTATTTTTTTTTCTGTCTGCACGAGGCAGCGGAGGTGGCTTAGCTACAGAGCCAGTAGCAGGCCCGTGCATTTTCCTTTCCTTCTTCCTACAGCCACAACAACAATTTACACAACAACAATTTACACAATGGGTAACGAAGTGGCGTCCGTGTGCTGTGCGATGTCAGCGCACGTTAAAGATCCCCAGGTGGTCGAAATTACTCCGTAGCCCTCCACTACGCCCCCCCTTTCTCTCTATACACTTTCACTCCCACCTTCATCCCTTCCCTTACGGCGCGGTTCAGGTGTCCACAGAGCAAGTGTGACAGATACGGCGCCTTTCCCTTCCCATGAACCAACCAACACAATGGGTCCACGCGCTGCCTCCCGCAACCTTCCGATAACTTAATTGCTCTCTTCATTTCTCCGACCACAAAGCTTCCTTCATGATGGTAAAGAACTGTTAGGGGAGTGTTTCTTGAAGGAATATGCGTGAAAAATAAAATAGTTGTCTGTAATTGTACATACATGTCTTGCTCGGAATATTTACCTCAACCTATCGAAAAAGGTGAAACAGCTGAGCTCAAATTTCGCATTATGAAGTAACGTAGTCATCGTCAAATTTTTTAAGTTACTTAATTGACCAGTTATATACTCTAAAATTCTTAAACTAGCATCATCAATCAACGGCTTACATTCTGAGTATTTTGACACCTTTGAATCCCATTTTTTGCAATATTTAATTGTAGTTATTGCTATCAAATAATTGATGATTTATATGCTCTAAATTTTCTTAATTAGCATCATCAAGTGTCGGCTTTACTTTGTGAGCATTTTAACACCTTTGAAACACCCTTTTTTAGTTTTAGGGCGATAGCCTTTAATGACTCGTACTCGCTTATCGTGTTCGTCCGTCTGTAACGCTTTCGTTACCTCGAAGGTGGTAGCTGGCAGCTGACATGACCGAGCACTAACTGGACTTAGGGCTTTCTGACAATACGTTTGGCAGGCGCTGCCAACTCGGGCCTCTTCTTTCATAGGGAGGGTGTTATGAGAATCAGCCTGCCTTGCATTCACGTTATCCCTAGACCGCACAGGCACGTTCATACGGCTCGCTTAAAGCGTAGTTTTAGATGTTGACTGGTAGCTTATGCTATCGCGTCATCGCGAAGGTGGGAGTGAAAACAGAGAGAAAGAGGTGCTGGTAGTGGAGGGCTTCCGACCACAGCCCGATAGAGGCTTTCGCCTCATCTCAGTTTAGTGATCCAAAGTGCCCACTAGAATTTTTTACATTGTTCATTTATTTATTTTGTCAATTAACTTCAATTCTTAACTTGTCATCGTCTATACCAGTAATCAATCATTAATCAATAGAACGACAAATTACCATGATGCGATGTTTTTTGCAGCCCCGATTATTTTCGACATGAGGTGCAGACTTCTACTATTGTTACTATTGCGCCTACGGCTTTTCGTCCGAAGTAGCTGTATCAGTTAATATTCACCGCAGTGCGCAACTAAAATTTCACGCAGTGACCAATGAAGAAAAGTCGGGCCGCCGCAATGTACGAGCGCCAACTTTCTCCTGCATGCAGATCGCCCGGCCGCGCCGGTTTAGTTGGCCACCAAAATGGCACCGCTAGCTCGGCTGGCAACACTGGCCTTTTAGAGGGAGGCGGCAAGTGCGCCTTTAAAGGTTGGCACCACCCAAGCGCCGCGACGCAACATATAGGTTCCGTAAAAAATTCCTATTTGTTCAGAACTTTGAAGCGCGCGAATATATCTTCTTATAGAATTCTTGAATTAGTTTCGATGGAGGCGAAACGAAGTGGCATCCGTGTGCTGTGCGATGTCAGCGCACGTTAAAGATCCCCAGGTGGTCGAAATTACTCCGTAGCCCTCCACTATGGCTCCTCCTTCTCTATATCCACTTTCCCTCCCACCTTTATCCCTTCCCTTATGGCGCGGTTCAGGTGTCCACATAGCAAGTGTGACAGATACTGCGCCTTTCCCTTCCTGTGAACCAAATATTATTATTTAATTAGAATCGAACTTGAGCGATCAAATTAGAATAGGAAATCAAATCTTGAACGACGAAGCGCAAATACAGTCATGACTGCTTGCTTGACGAGAACAATGGTCTGATTATGTCGAATGCAACCGAGTTAGCGGAGGGTGAATATTCGAAAATTTTAAATAGAGAATAGAATATTAGGTTACTCCATTATGCGAGCGAATTAAAACATGTATTTTCGAAATTACTTGAAACGAGTCAATTATGTTATGAACTTTTCAAAAACAGTTTGAATAACTAGTATGAGGTTCGTTCCTATAATCAGGGCTGGCCACGACGCTTCGTGCCTGCTGAATATCATCCTGTAGCAATGATTATGCGTGCTATGGAGTGTTCAGCGTGACTACCAGTCCATCGCAGTCCATTCTTGTATGGAGCATACATATTATACCGAATTCGTGCTGCGACACATAGGTTGAGATTTGTAGTGCCTTTTAACCATCATTGCTTCAAGTGTGCATTATAATACCGCACCATAGCACCACAGCTATAGTGTTTCAGTGTTTGATTCCATTGCTTGTTATGCACGCTAACTCGCTGATATAGCAAATATTGCTACTAAAGTTTCAACACTTGTTTTTGAGTCGGTTAGGCATTCTGCACTTTTCGTATTAGATTCGGTTCGAAAAAGGTACTATTCACAAAGCTCTAAAGATTATGAATTAGCTCAAAGGTACGGTGCGAGTAAGTAAGGTCACATCTTTAGACGGAAGCGTTGACACAATGACTATCTCGGGTTAACCGTGTTATGCCTTAAGTAGTACGGAGAAAATTATTCAAAGAAAGAGCAGCACAATCGTGTTTGTAATAATAAGCAATTACAACTCCACAAAGGTAATTGTTCTAAGTATGTAACTAGCCGTCTTGAAGAAATATTCTGTCATATGAACACAATACGCCAACATGGCGTGCAGAATACACCGTATGGTAGTATTGCAACTGATGACTGTCACCAAGCTCGGTCCAAAAGTGAAAGAAATAGTACTTGACAATACGAACGGAATATTTGATTCGCCTTGTATATTCCAAATACAGAGTACGCCGAAATTCGTAATGGAATAAGAACAGGTTTGGTTTGCGGGGTTTAACGTCTCAAAGCGGCTCAGGCTATGAGAGACGCCGCAGTGGAGGGCTCCGGAAGATTTCGACCACCTGGGGTTCTTTAACGTGCACTGACATCGCACAGCACACGGGCGCCTTGCTTTTCGCCTGCATCGAAAAGCGGCCGCCGAGGCCGGGATTCAATCCCGCGTCCTTGGGCACAGCAGTCGAGCGCCGTAACCACTGCATCACCCCGGCGGGGCAGAAATAAGAATCCCGGAAGTGTAAACCGGAGGATGACCCGTCTTTTAGCACGCCTGATTTCAGCAATATGGGTGTAGTTTACGAGAATGAAAAACAAATGTGTAGGAAGATAGTTAAGGCATTTTACAATTTTGAGGCTAAGGACACGTGTGTCGCTTTGTTAGACAAATCAATAGTTAGACCATGATTGAATTTTTCTGCCATTTCACTGGTTTGGGTTCGTGGGCGCACATCTCAGCGCGAGTTTTCGTTGTCTTCTTTCCTTCAATAAATATTCAATTATTAGTCCAGCCTTGTCTTGTTCGCTTCTATTCTCAGTCTCGTCTTTTGGCTGGTTTAAAAATCAGTCATTACCGACTCGCCCAGTCGTAAACCTTGAAGAGGTTAGTTATGCTATTGCATTAAAAATAAAAAATGGTGAGCAAATTACGGACGAGGCTTTGAGTACCAACAAAAAAGCAATGTACATTCACTCTATTCATGCAACCTTTCGTGATCGCCCGTCTAAGAGCAGATTTTTTTTCTGTTCTGAACCATGGATAATCTACAAACCCTGTAACTTATTCATTTATTTCTTTATTTACAAGCAATGTCCATTCTTTAGAGACACAAGAGGGGCGAGTTACAGGACATATGAATATAAATGCGTTGAGTAACATGGTAGGCAATTCTGGTATTGGTCAGTCGACAATGAACGTGCAGAACTATATAATGCATTCCATAATTTAACAGCTTTTGGTAAAAAGGAAAATTTGATTCAATCTAAGGATGGAGGGAAATGAACAACGTTCAGTGGGTGAATCCGCCGGGTAACTCGCGCAGTACGAGGGATAAGTGAGATAGGTGCTTGAGAGACAGATAGTCGATTCCTGTACGATTTTGTGCAGCATGGTTAGACAGTCGTACAAGCGCCTACCTGACAGTGGCTCCACTGATAAAGCGCGTGAATGGGATGAAGGTGAAAACAAACGGCCGTAAAGCTTGTAAATAAAGCTGACAGCTTTCTTTCGGAGCGGATTCCAATTTGATAAAACTGACGAATGCCAATTTGAAGATATCACTCATTAAATGAGTTTACCACACTACAGACGCATACTGGAGACTATAGGTATAATTAATAAGTTATACGCTGTTCATTTGCATTGTTTAGTGCCGTCTCTTAAAAGGTGTTTCAGGTATCCAAGTTTCCGTAGTGGTTCAGAGCAGAGTACATTGATATGATTGCGCTAACAAAAGTTAGTCGTTAAATTCACTCCAGCGTATTTCGATCGATTCAGTAATATGGGTTAGACTGAACGCGTGGGTCCTATACGCGAATTTGAGAGGCTGCTTCATGTTAGTACTGCAATAGTTTTGCTTTGTTCATCTACCATGAGTTAGTCCCCTATAATTATAATGAAATTACGTCGTTGAGCACTTTTTGATTAGGGATTGTTCCACTCTTAGAATAGAAAACGTACTCGTCTGAGTAAAGGCTTACTTTCCTTGGTGTGTCTCTTTATACTTCAATGATGCCATTAATATATACGAGACATAAGAGTGGTCCTAGTACCGACTTTTGCGCCGTCCTTGACATGACCTTCACTTTGGAAGTGTTTTTGCAATTAACGGTGGCAAATTGAAATCCTAATTGCACGTAATCAGATATCCAGCCAATTACTTTATTACGAGGAAAACGTATAGCAAGTCTTAAGAGCAGGTCTTTTTTTGTGGCTTACAATGCTTTCGAGTTGTTGATGAAGATGGCGTCAAGCTGATCACAAGACACTTTGTTGGGCGAGTTGGTACTTATTCATTATTAAAATAAACAGCGCGAACACGAAGACAAAAGGACAAGATAAAAGAAAGCCACAGTACAAGCGCTTGCACTGTGGCTTTCTTTTATCTTGTCCTTTGTCTTCGTGTTCGCGCTGTTTTTATTAATAATGAAGCTGATCACAGTTATTTAGTGCTGAAGCTATGTCATGTGAATATACCAATAACTGCGTTATCATGACAATTCCTGCTCGAAAATAGTGCTGCAGTTTTGACAGAAAGTTGTTTGACGATAAATTGCGAACTTGTGCTTATGAATGATGGGCTCAAGAAGGTTGCAGCTAGGCGACAGCAATGATATAGGTCTGCAGTTAGTGATAAGTTGTTGGTTGCCAGGTTTCAATAATAATAATTGGTTCAAAGGAAGGAAAAGGCGCAGTATCTGTCACACTTATTTCTGAGGACACCTGAACCGCGCCGTTAGGGAAGGGAGGAAGGTGGGAATGAAAGTGGAAACAGAGAAAGTGGAGCCGTAGTGGAGGGCTACGGAGTAATTTCGACCACCGAAGGATGTTTCCGCCTGAACAATCGCTGACGCTTCGAGAGATTTATTGAGCATTACTGACAGTTGAGATACGTTCCATTCTAAATACTGCTTTAAAAATGTGCTTGGCACTGCGTTTGAACCAGAAGCTGCAGTTGCTTCAATATTTACAAATAGGTTATGAGCTCCAGTGCAAGTTATAACAAGGGCAGGAAGTTCTGTGAAGGTATGTGACACAAAATATTAATTCATGCCGTCACCTTGCCAAAACGCAGATTGAAAATAACTGTTGCGTGCTTCTGAAGTAATTTGAGAATTTCATGAAGGGTGATTGTTAATGATATATATTACGAAGAATCATGAGCAGCCGGAAGGAGCTTTCTTCAGAACTTCGATGGGTGTTCTTTCATGAATGTTGATAAAGAGCTATTGAAAGAAATGATCATGGGTTCATAAATTTTGAACTTTTCTTCATATTTAAGCGTTTCTAGTAATAAACTTTGGCTTCTTTGACCCAGAGTTCTCAGCTTCCGGAGTCGTTTGATGCGCCTGACGAGATAAATATTGGCCTCCTTATACCAGGAGTGCTCGCAGTTGCCTTATACACATTGGGGAAAGAAGAATTGTGAGATGAATTCGTAAAAGATGTTACAAAATTTGTCAAAGAACTCATCAGCAATGTTGCTTTGGCGCAGAAATGCATAAAAAGAGGATGCTCAAACTTTAACAATGGAATTGTCACCAGCATACGTAAAATATTTAACAACCTGGAAATCTGGCCTTATGTCTACAGAAATGACACCAAACTTCAGTATACTGTTGTGATCGGAGTGGTTCTCCACAATTTGGCAGTCGTAACCATTATTTAATATCTTCTGATGAATGAAACAAGGCGTAGAATTGAGTTGTCGTGGGTAACGCTGCCAACAACCTGCTCCATATCTCATATGATACCGTCATCTCGACAAGGGATTCACAACTTGACTTGTCGCCGCCATTTTGAGATATCGTACTCCTATCAATGCAAGGTGACTGAAGCCTCCACCAAGGATCAGATTACTCATGAAGTTTGTGTTTTACTGAAAAGTCAAAACCATAAAAAAATATCTTTGTCACAGTTGGAAGACCTGTATAAAGCTTCGATAGCCACCTCAAGACCGCGTATACTTAATTTGCACCAAATCGACTCGGTGTCACGGAGACCCGGTAGCATTACGAAATCAATGCCTTTCTTTAAAACAAAGCCAGTTGCCCGCCCCAGCCAAATGACCTGTCGCATTGTAAGAGGCATGAATTTGCCTTCCGTTACCCAGTAATTAACCATGTCTCGATGATATAGACCAATGGCGGTTCGTAGAATTATAGAGTGAGCTTACTAATGTATGTATGTATGTATGTATGTATGTATGTATGTATGTATGTATGTATGTATGTATGTATGTATGTATGTATGTATGTATGTATGTATGTATGTATGTATGTATGTATGTATGTATGTATGTATGTATGTATGTATGTATGTATGTATGTATGTATGTATGTATGTATGTATGTATGTATGTATGTATGTATGTATGTATGTATGTATGTATGTATGTATGTATGTATGTATGTATGTATGTATGTATGTATGTATGTATGTATGTATGTATGTATGTATGTATGTATGTATGTATGTATGTATGTATGTATGTATGTATGTATGTATGTATGTATGTATGTATGTATGTATGTATGTATGTATGTATGTATGTATGTATGTATGTATGTATGTATGTATGTATGTATGTATGTATGTATGTATGTATGTATGTATGTATTAACGTGCGCTTATATTCAGAAATGTTAGGTTGTGCTCATTAAGAAATCACTCCTTGCTTCTGGCAGGTGTATTACAAGAAATTGTGATAATCAGCTTGCTGATTTCATCCCGCGAGTAGCGGACGCTATGTGCTGTCATATATAGTGCCAAAGCTCAATCGAACATTATTGATCCTTGTCAATCTGCACTGAATTATCCCACTTTGATTCGCGTATATCTCGCGCATGGAGCGCAAAACCTTTCCTGATGTAAGTGATTTGCCCTTCCTGTTTAGAGGCATTGTTTTGTATTAACACTTTCGCTCTGCAATTAAGCGACTTCACTACTGGGTGTGTGAGAGTAATCAATACAGTCGCATTCTACTTTCAGTTTGGTAGAGAACAGCTCCAAAATGGAGGCAGATAATCGCGCAAGGGTTGCAGCTGGTGGGTAAGGCAGGCGGTAGAATTATTAAATTTTTCCAACGTGATCGACGTTCTAAGTCGCCATTTTCTCTGTCAAGTACTTGATGGCTTTCCTAAGGTCCACAGCTCTTAGCTATATTTTTTTGCACGCTCTGGTCGACCTTCACGGTGGCCCTCGCCAACGCTTCTATTTGGGAAATTTTGTCCTTAAATCCAGCATTTTTTTGCAGCTAGACTTGCTAATTCTCGACTTATTCGCGTTTGTCCTGTTAACAGTTGCGATAGTATGAGTTCTGTTTTTGTAGTTTATAGACCAGGGTTTGCTTACACGTCACTAGACACTGTTAGCATTCTAAATGACTGCATCCTAAATGGCTTAAAAATTAAAGCGGAAACCTAGACGAGGATCTAGATGTGTCTCCCGTTAATCTCTATAGACGCATAATTTTTTATGTCAAAATTTAAGGAACATTTAAGCGCCGACTCAGACGAGGACGTATGTCTTCCATCCTTCTGTCCTAATGACTGAAATTTTCATGTCAATATTTTATAAACAAATATACGCATAGGACACTGTGTATAGAAAGTATGGTGCGAAATTGAGATGAATTTGGAATATTCATTAACAGCACACAGGGATGCCTTAATTAAACTTAATTAGGGTGAACATAAAGCGTTTCATCTATAGTACACTTTTTTCTTGTTCACAGCTGAACAACCTTCTTTACATTCTGACAACATTAGGTTACTCACCACTCATCCGATTTTCAAAATAACGCCAGTCTCTACAAAAGTACCATTTCTACCATCTATCGACAAAAGTGAGAGTTAAAGGAACTGTTGTTTCCAGAATGGAGCAGATGGCGCGCAATGCGCGCGGGCTCTAGGGAGCCTACATTAGGGTGAACATAAAGCTTTTCATCTATATTGCAGTTTTTTCTTGTTCACAGCTGAACAACCTTCTTTACATTCTGACAACATTAGGTTACCCACCACTCACCCCATTTTCAAAATAACGCGTCTCTACAAAAGCCCCGTTTCTGCCATCTATCGAGAAAAGTGAGAGTTAAAGGAGGTGTTGTTTCCAGAATGGAGCAGATGGCGCGCAATGCGCGCACACGTTTCGCCGTGGGGCGCCGCGGCTAGGGAGCCAACTTTCGCCGCGGAGCCGGCCGGGCGCCGCGGCGAATCATGTAGGCTCCCCAGCGGGCACTGCACTAAGGTGCCTGCGTGCACATCTTTTCTTCCTATGATCTCTCGGCGCATTCGGTGATGGCACGAACAGTCTCAGAAGATGACATGCTGCGTGAGATGTGCTCAAAAGCCAAGGGGCCTTGAGGCTAAATGTGCAGGGCTAGAATCGCTAACGCTACATCATGATAATCGATGTCAGTGTTCCAACAAGGGTGCGCATTAGAACGGGGAGCATGTACTGCGCTTGATGAATCGCCTGACAGGCTGCCCTAACAGATGCAAAATATCAGGAAATTTTGATTGACTTGAATAAAAAAAGGTTTCCTTAAGTTTTTATCACGAAAATGAGAATTTTCGGAAAACACATTGAAAAGCATGTATTCGTTAGTAAAAGATACAAACCCCAATAATGATTTCAGATTTATTAGGCCATATTATTACGCAAGCTTAATTAGTCTCTAAGCTGCATATCCTGTGAATGTGACATGTGTAAATTAATCGAAACAGTACCGTCTTGGTGTCCGGGACCAACGCCACTGCCTTACTGCTTCCGACCGTTTTAGTCAATTTGTACATCTTTATGGATAGCAGAGTAATGATTCTTGCCTGTTTAGACTGATCAATAGAATAATGGTTTTAGCGTAGTCACAACCACTTGACGACTGCTGTGCCACGGATATTAGACTATCCATTTCTCAAAAGTGTCCAACTTGACGCATTTTTCCATCTCCCCTCTAAATGATGCGTCACTCGCGTGTGCTTCGAGCAGAGAGAACCTCTACTCACTAGGTACCGAAACGTTTGAGCTGTCGCAGCGTCAATTTTGCTTTGCACCTCTGTAATGGTACTATTTTTCCGGGAGCGGGGTCGGTGATATGTTTTCGCCTCTGCTAAGTACCGGCGATCACTTCCCTATCCTCATTGATTACTGCGCATGCTGTACCATACTAATGTTTGAAGTTTGTTTCATTGATACAAATGTTCTCGATGTCCAGCGGAGATCCATGTGCAGCTTTGCAATAGCTGCGTACTGATCTTACTTTTCAACCAGCGGTCGTTTCACATATATAAAGCGCTTCCAGACAATAAAGCGCGATCATACCTCTCATGCCGGTAAACATGCAATTCTCATGTACTATGAGTAGGCTTTTGTGTTTGCTTTCGTAAAGTACATAGGGCAAGACATGCGCAGCAGTATAGCTCAAAACTCTTGTCTGGTTTCTTCGAAACTTGATTAAATGGTAGCTCGAATATATCTCACATAGAAGCATTCTACTGCCTTTCCGAATAAAATAAATAAAAACAAATGCTTCTCGCGAGATGGCTCGCATTCGTATAAATCAGCTTACGTAAGCCGAAGTTTTGTGTCGAATTTGTTGCAGCGCAGCCCACTGAGCCATTTTGTTCGGCTTATGTCGAAAGGTGAAATATTAAATGTGACGCCTTCAGGCTGAAGCATCCGCGTGGCCTGCCGCTAGTCCAGTTCGTCGCAGGACGAATGACGGAAAGACACTGTCTTTACATGTCATGACATCGTCCCTCAACTACTTAACCGGGGACCATGTTTTCATTGTGACCATTGCGGCCGAGTTGCTATGAAGGCGAGACAGAAAGCGCCTGTCTACTGTGAAACATAAATGCACGTTAAATTCCCCTGCAGTCGAGATTATCGTTGCTCTGAGCTATGGCGTCTTTCATAGCCGATGTACTTTTGAGATGTTAAACCCCATAAAAAATTGCTCTGGCCTAGCTCGGCTAAGGCCGATTATACAAACGGAAGCATTGTTAGCTTGGTTACGCTGTGTTGCTGATCAATGCTAGACTTATAAAGATAACCTAGTTTACAGAGCGGAATCTCGATTAAGCATGTTCAGACACGTTCTGCTGCGGTTTAACTTCTACGCAGCCATCTACGAACGTCAAGGAAACGCAGACGAAGCATTGCAGCTCCAGTGCGCGTCTCCTGAATGGCTGTCTGCGAACCTCCAGGGCACCACGGCCGGGTCCAGGCGACACGAATGTTGCCGAAAGCATTCTGAAGGGGGAAGTCACAGAAGGCGAGGCAGATAGGCAGCGGTGGCGGTGGAAGGAAACGGTAGGCACGGGATTGGAAGACTGTGCGGCATTATGTCAGACAATGTATTTTTGTGGAGATATGTACCGGTAAGAAAAATGTTTGCCAGGTTAGTCAAGAAGAACAAGCAGTTGTGTGAAGTAGAATACACGAGGCAGCCGAAGAGGAAGTAGAAGCGAGCGCCACCAGCTCCGCGCGTCGCACATGTGAAGAAATAGAGCGGAACCGGTTCCTTGCACCGCACTTGAGGTCAAATTGCGGCGCCGATCACCTTGGCTTGACGACGGCATTTAAGCATTAGCTTTAAAAGCCTAAAAACAGGCGATGACGCCTGTTCTTCGTTCAGGCATGCTATATTGGTTTTCAAAGCAAGAATACACCTAAACTGAAAACAAGCACATGTAAAACCATGAAATCGCATTAGGAAATTTTTTGTTTCCTTGTCTTTTTCTTCCGCTGTAAAAAAACGAGATGGGTGTATATCCAAAACTTCCAGGTGTTTCTCCTGCTTTCACATCTGCCTGCCTTGACATGTGTGTGCCTCCCTGACATTTGATATTAATGCAGGAAGGTTTGGTTTGGTTTGTGGGGTTTAACGTCCCAAAGCGACTCAGGCTATGAGAGACACCGTAGTGGAGGACTCCACCTGGGGTTCTTTAACGTGCACTGACATCGCACAGCACACGGGTGCCTTGCTTTTCGCTTCCATCGAAAATCTGCCGCCGAGGCCGGGATTCGATCCCGCGTCCTTGGGAACAGTAGTCGAGCGCCGTAACCACTGCGCCACCCCGGCGGGGGTAAATTAAAGGCTACAGTTTCAGCTAATTTTGTCTGTACGCTTTGTGGGGAATGCCTTATCTCAACTTGGTAGAACGAAAGGAAGAAGATGGCTACACGGCATGAAAGAGCACTGAACAAGGGGAGAGGGAAGGAAGCCTCAGTTTATATGTCAAGCCAACGTTTCAACAATTGGACCTTGTCTTCGTCTGGGCCCCGTTCATTAACCCATGAATACACTGCTAAATAAGGGGTCAAGTAGGTGCATTGTTATTGGAGGCACTCGTTGCTGTTGTTGTTGTGGCTGTAGGAAGAAGAAAAAGAAAATGCACGGGCCTGCTACTGGCTCTGTAGCTCAGCCACCTCCGGTGCCTCGTGCGGAAAGAAGAGAAAATAGAGATTAAAGGAAAAGAAGAGCTAGAGAAAGACGCGCGCCTTCCGGCGCCGGCGTTACCATTAAACATCACGGGCATGTCGCTGGAAGGCCGTAGCCGGCAGGTGACATAGCACTGAACGTAAGGTTGCCTAGTAGGTTGAACGCAAACATCGGATTGCCTGCGTCACGTTTGGCAGGCGCTGTCAACTTGGGCCTCTCCTTTCATATGGGAGGGTGTTATCTGAATCAGCCTACCAGAGCTCTCGCATTCACGATAATCCTAGGGTTAGCAGGAAAGTTCATATGGTTTGGTTAAGGCGGGGCTTTATACTTATGCCGGGTGGCAACGTGCGTAGCTTAAGTGTCCCCTGTAATTTTTTGTTCTTCTCTTGCTGCCTTTGTAACCTATAGGTTAATTATAAATCCGAGACTACCGCATGGCTATAGGTACAGAAATTCTTTTTGTATATTGCAAGATATGGCGTAAATGAAGAATGAATAAGTTTTCTATATTTCAGTGTCGGCCGGGACTCTTAACAGTTGCGGTGCAGTGCATTGTTCTTCAGGCTAAGACAATCAGTCTTCTGTCGGGCTGTTTGTTTTACTCACCAGTGAAAATTGCATTAAGATGTATGTGTGCACAGCATCAGGACACACTTTCAGGCCGAGTTTATAAGAGAGCAGTGAAAGAAAATGAGAAATTGAATGAAAATCTGATTAGTAATACACCAAGTCTCTTCAGTGGTAGGAGTACTGCGCGAGTCAAATGTATATTATCCGGTAGTTCTGTGGAGAAAGGTATAGAAGCTGAGGTGACTATGTGAGCCGGTTTGGCCATGAAATGGAGTCGTTTCAAGCTGGAAATAGAAATAGCTTCGAATCTTTACTACTTGCTTTCATAACTTACTTTCGGCGCTGATATCAGCATAATCAATCTTGTTAGGCAGCAGTACTTCGTTCTTTCCTCTCCCGTATAAGCTTTGCTTTTAGCCACAGTGTCTGTTATTATAGAAGATACGTTGATGTTATGGCGACAAAGAAAGAAGAGAATTATACGCGGCGGTTGGACAACATTAAGAATCAGAGCCGGCCTATAAGTTCCCGAAAGACACTGGGCGTACTGTCCTAGAATAGACATTGTAGTGAACGAGGCAGGCTTACCATGGGGCAATTCTCCACACAAATAACGAACGAAGTGGGGGCGCTGCTGTCGCCCACTCTTGAACATGCTGCTGTGGTGTTTCTCCGTTCACCTGCTAACAGGATTTGTAACTTCTGTTGCGCCGCGTGCCTGGTGCTTATAAAAACATAATATTTCTTTTTGGTTGCGCAAATAGTATTCCGACAGTGTTTTTAGAGCAAAAACGCGAACGCTGAACAGCCGTTGCAGCCCGCAGGTTTCTAAGGCGCTGCGGTCCCATTCTCTTGAAATCGGCCCAAATAGGTAACGTTGTAGACATACCGCAGAGAGCCCCGTCCGCTACACTGTCTATTTTAGTTGTCTGTAGGAATACTCGCTACGACCATTCATAGAGTTCAGGTCGTAATTTATACCACGTGGAAAATATTTATCATTAAAAAAAATCGATAGAGACAAAAGGAAATTCCACCTCAATGTGCTTTAGAGAACCAAAGACCGCATCACTCTATTAGATTTATTTCAGGTGATAATTTCGCGTAGGTTTTAGGCAGTTGTTTTTCAACCGTAATTATTTTTCCCTGTAAAATATTGTTCATATCATTTTTTCTGTTTCTTACTTGAGAAAGTAATCTGGGCTTTCAGAACCATGATCGAAGGGCGTGGCGTTAATTTCAAGTCATTTGTTGTCAATTTAGGCTCTTCTGAAAGTTTCATTGTTGTCTTTATAAAAATCACGGCCCATAGCGTGGACAATATGATAGCTATGATCGCCGGTTGCAGTTCTTGCTATCTTACCGCTGAGTTGTTTCCAGTTTGTGCGCGCAACTTGGCTCAGTAAAGCTTTTAAGCCTAAGGCTTTGTTTGTGCAGTATATTTTATTTTTTACAGGCTAGTAGACCTCACACCAGGACCAGACGAACATTTACTCGGATAATTTATTTATCTCTCAGCAATGCTATAGTGGACATTAGATACATATTGGGTTTTCATTAGCGGCGACAGCGCTTCGCATCAGCTGTTGCATAGCTTAGGCACTTGTTTCATCAGCTGATCACACTAAGATAGCAGAAGAGCTGTTGTTTAGTCAATGAACAATACCATCATTAACATACAAGTCGCTAAGAAACGCAGAAATACTTGATGAACTCTCCCATCGAGTTCAACTGACAACAGGTTTCATTACATTTTACGCAGCTCCCAAAGGAGATAAAAGTAGCTCGTTTCCGCTCGGTGCATGGCACCCTGTGTCAGCGAATCCAACAGATGGCCAAGGTCATTTCTGACCGACCTTCTTGCTATCCCGACCACCACGACCGGAGACGGGAAGCAAAGGGAGGGAAAGGGAACAGAGCAAAGAGAGCGGAACTAAACAATCGTCACGGCGATACGCACAGCCATTCGAGTGCTGAGGTGGAGATACTAACTGCCCCCTCCCCTCCCGTCTCACCCCAACCCAATCCCCACCATTTCCCAAGGTTCCACTTTGTTCGCGAATGACGTTCTACTCTTCTCTCCTCTACGCGGGGACCTTACGTTAAACAATCCATAAAACAAACCGCCAGCAGGGCGCGCGAAAGCAGCAGTAGCTGAATCAGTAGTCGACCAGAGGTACTGCGCAAACCGAAATCGTGACGGAGGGGCAGGAAACTGAACTAGGTAAGAGTCTTTAGGAGCGATGTTGTCTCCGAAAGGAGCTGATGTATAGCACAAGATATTGCTCTGCTCAGCTTCCGTAGTCGGATGTAATGCTTTATTATCTTCGGGAAAAAACTGGAACTCATAATAGGCGTGGATCAAAAACAATGCGACCGAATCGCTTTTCATCTTGTCTTTACGTACCACTTATAATTAAGCACTGTTCCACTTATTATTTTTTTTGTACAAAATTTGACCCTACGAAACCTATGGGACTGTTGTGCACTAATATAATAGTAAAGCGAATGTTTGATTTTGGATTTATGAATGTCATTTCACTAAGCGATCTCCGAGAGGCTGCCAAATAAAAAAAACAATTTAGGGCTGGCGTAGTGGATGGCGCGACCTTATTTAGACCACGTGGGGTACTTTAATGTGCACTGACATTGCACATTAGACGGGCGCATTGCGTTCCGCCTCCATCGAAGTGCGGCCACCGTGGCTATTATAGAACGCAGGTCGCCCGGCTCGAGCTGGAGCTACTTTGTATACAGCACATACGAGTCTGTATCAGTGCCTTTCAGGGACGTGCCTCATCTCGTGCACTGTTCATCTTTAACAAAACTTGAAGATGGGCGAGATCTGCTGTTCATCTTCGCAGTCGATTTCGACAAATAACTACAGGAGTGTCTTTTACGGGGACGGAAGAAGTGCGTCTGTGCTGCCGCATTTCTTGCTTTGGGCGGAGGGCTCTTTTCCCCATTTTTAATCTCGTGCCATTATGGGTCATTAGTATTGACTTTTCTTTTTTCGCTCTTTTATTAGCGCGAAAGCTACCTACCGCGGTTAAACCAAACCAAGGACCTTGTGCGAAGCCTGTGCCGTGCTCAGGGGAAAGAAAGCTAGTTGGAGAGGAGAGGTTTCGAACCTTGGAATTTCTCGTGGCAACGGGTACAGAGCCATGTAGCTATCACCGCAGCCGGCCAACCCACGTTTTTTACAGGCTGCACTCTCGCACTGTTGGTGAATTGCATGTCGCCGTTTTCATCAGTTTCTAACCTATCGCATCCACGCCCTGTTAAGATGCATTAAAGATCAGGTTAAAGGTGAGTTTGACTAATGGATCTGACCCAACTCCAAAATTTAGTTGGGGATATTCGAAAAACAATATTTCGAAACTAAGTTGACCCACTTTCACAACTGACTTAATGCACGGCCTAAATAGACTTGGCCCACCCCGAGATTAGCTAGGAATTTCTTAAAATTTTACGGACAGTCGATATTTCGATGCCTAAGCTTGATAACATGTTGATTGACGGAGTCAAACCGTCTACCATTTTTTCTTGCTTCTTTTCGCAAGATGCACGCATTAGAGCTACCGCTATGCTATGTATGAAGTTTTATTTTGCTTCTCATATTCATTCCCTTTCACCTGCCTCTGCCGATCTATGCGATGAGATATATGTCATGGTTTTCTCCTCGACGAGAAAATACTAGGGAATTTGCATGTAAGAACGCCTAGTGCAATAATTAAAATGCTTCAAGGCGTCACATGGATGAAGTTGTCTTGACCGATTAAGCTTGCAATCGAATTTCGTTTAAAGGTGTTTAGGCTGATAACACATATTATTTGATTCCACAAGGTCGCGCCCACTAATTTTCTTGGGCATGTAAAAAAAGTCAATTAATATTATCTAGGTGCAATCAATCTGTATGAACGGACATAAAGACGAAATATGATTTAGAAAGAAAGCGTCTCCGCAATCAGTACCATGCACTCAGTGTGTCCTTGCCACACCTCAAACGCATTTTGAAGGGCATAGAGCTGCGCTTATTTATTTCAGTACCTACATAATGTTATTTTTATGCGTAGGCCAGTGGTTATGCGTAGGCCAATGTGTAAATCCCAATATCTCCGCTACAGTTTATCCCATACTCCGCGCTACTTCTGTCCCCTCTTTTATGGAGGGGAATCGCGGTTGTCCGTTCCCCATCAGCGCCCCCTGCTGGCAGCCGCAGAAACAAGTCGGTAGTCACCGCGCGGAGTTAACATCACAAAAGGCCATTGTGAGAGGCCAATCGCCAGTCTCCCCCACCCGCGCCTGGTTTGCTTTGTATGCACTACGTGCCACCGCCGCGGCGCAATTCATCCCTCTGCCACCGTGAATCCTCCCTTTCTCTCGCTTTCTCTCCCTCGCAGCCTCTTTTTCTCTGCAGGAGAACTTGACTCTCGGTCGAGACTCGTGACCGCGACCTAACGGAGTCGGTCTTTAGAACAGTGGGCGATGTAACAGTTAGTTGAAGCAACCCAGCCTGATTGCGTCTTCTTCGAGAGCTTGTGAGAAAACACGTGAATGAAAAGCCGAGTTTGTGTGAATGCGACTGTAGCGCATCTCGCTGAGCCGATGCGCTATCGTCTACATGTGCCGTGTCAAGTCGGTGGCGCCGCTCAGCGTCGCATTTGTGAGTGAGAGCGAAACCAATAGCACTCTTCCGGTTGGGGTACCACACCTTCAAGGCGCTTTGTCGTTGCGTCTTGTCGGTCTTTCGATACTTGCGTCATTGATACCCCCGCAGCATTTCGTTTATTCGCTGCTATTTTAGCGGCGTGCACGAATGCTCATGTCGTGCTATACACCATAACCTACATGCAACATCTACAGCGGCGCCGTCGGATACAGACAGCTTGCAGCGAAGCGCTCTTCCGTGTTGGCGGAATTTTTTTAATGTTGACCGCGCCGACGAATGGATTTTAAAACAAGGTAAGACACAGTGCAGGCTTAAATAAGCGGGTGCAGAGGGCTCGAACAATGCCTGGGGGTGCGAATAAAGTTAGCTGTTAAAACAGTACCAGGTTTAAAGTATTTTCTCTTAGATCGACAGTTCAGCGCTCTGGTAGCATTTGTCCGCACGTCCATCGATGGAAGCGTGCTGAATCTCACGGCAGCTTTCGGGTTGGCGTGCGCCAGCCGGAATGACAGGCGTGCGGCTTACTAGCCGCGATTAGCCAGAGATCGCAAGTAACGTCAAAGTACGTAGATGTAGCCGAAATTCGCAGCCGAAGGGATGTGATGCCAGCAGGTAAAACAAGAAAGACGGGCGTGCCGGCTTACCGGCCGCGATTAGCCAAAGATCGCAAGTAATATCGATGCATGTGTAGCCGAAATTTGAAGCCACAGAGGCAATTAGAAGCGCTGTGGTTGTGTGGCGCAGTGTACCAACTGGAACGTTGCCGCTCAACTTTTCATTTTCTGTTGGATGAGTTGATAGTTGACTTGCTTAAGCGAGAGCTCGTTTCCTCGCGAGACAAGAGGAGTACGTTCAGTGCACGCCCCGTCCGCCGACATCCTGCGGGCTATCTGGGCGTGAGCATGCGTGAGTGGGGCAGGATTTCACAGGAAGTGAACACTGGCACACCTTCCCATCATTCACTGTACGATGCGCCGCTGTGTTTACATGCACCGCGCAAGTCAACTTTCCCCTCTCGATCTGCCCCCGTCTGGCGGATTGATGCGATGCGCATTCCTGACACATTATGACGGTTTGCCTGAGTGCGATACGCCAGAAAATCAATACGTTGCACTCTTGTCGCATTCATGTAAACGACGGTTATAGTTGTTGGACGTTTTTGTAGAAGTTTTGTTTTGTTTTGGGAAGAAGTTTTTCTAATTTCACGGGGCACCTATGATGTCGTTTTTTGGTACAGAGCAACCATGAACACCTTAGAACAGCTTGTGGAAGCACTAAACCATTTTAGATGTGCAGTATTCTTAAATCATCACGAGACGAATAGGAGTGCGAGTTGGAAGGGCGACCCACAGGAACACATGTAAACAGAATTTACCGCAAAGTGCGCCGGGAGAGGTTGCGGAGAGTTTTGAATAAATTTGTGACACATTATACGGTTGTTGTAGTTGTTGTGGCTCTAGGAAGAAGGAAAAGAAAATACAGAAGGGAGAGAAAATACAAAAGAAAGAAAAGAAGAGGGAGAGAAAGACGCGCGCCGCAACAGCCGTCGTCCACCGCCTAAGCAGTTGCGGGTGCAATGACCCTTATACGGTACGTAATTCCAGGGGCAAAGAAAAAAAAAAGGCACGTAATTCCAGTGCCAATATATTTTTAAAACAGCTCTAAAAAATGTGCTGTAAAGCCGTACGTACCGCCGACGGACTCGTTATCCGCTGGGTGTTTCTCCTAATCGCGCAAGCTTCTCTTTTAGCATTATATGCTGTCATAGGCATTGGATTTGCTTACTAATAACGGTCGTTCAAGGTGTTAGCCTGGGGAGCATTGTATTCAAAAAGCACTTCTCAAGCGGCATGACAAGGGAACCAAAGAGAACGGTGTACTGTAACAGACAACGGCGCAGACGACGCCGGAGTCCGCGAACGCGACTTGTGTGAGCAGGCGGGGCATTTTGGTCGTTTATTGCTGAGCGCGGTTTGTTTATCGGGCTTTATCAGGATTGCCTTCAGGTTAAAGGTTCGTATCATTTGAACAGCAGTATTTAGGAGGGAATGGAGCCTGCGTGGCAGCATTTTTGCCGACCCGAGAGCCTGTCGCGATTGCGATGAGCACCCAGCGGATTTCGATCTTTACAACACAAATTTATCGAGGCACTTCAAAAATTTATTAGCATCAAAATTACGTAATATACTTTGTCGCACTTTTTCTCCAAAACAACTCGCTAACTTTTAATCCTTTAAGGTGTTTATTGACGCTATTTGAAACCGGAAAAATATTTTGGTAAGTTTTTCTTGCATGTTTTTATGAGTCGTGCGACAGCCCGAGGGATGCCCGCCGACCACCTCTATGCCAGCGCATCCGGTCCTTGTACTGGTCCCCTTTGTTTGGCAGCAATAAAGAGTTCACCAGTACTACCCGTACGCGGTGCTTCAAAAATACTCCGCCTTTGTAATGCGATTTCAAAATTTCACAACGTGTTTTACGATGTTTTTAGTTACCGTGCCCCGAACGAAGACATCGTAGGCTCACTATAAAATCAGAAAACTGCTTTGAAATATTTTGGTTCCATGTATTCCTATGAGCCCTATGCCTTCTTTTCACCACCAGTCAGTCCAGCCGATTTTAGTCCAGCCTGGCGACAGCAGCGCCACCGCACCTTGCTTATGTCAAATATCGGCGTTGGTGTCCATGTGTGAATGACGTCATGACCGCACGCAACGTCATGAGGACGCCAGTTGCAGATATCAGACATAACTGAAGGTGACGTCATGATGGCGTCATCCTGTCATGACGTCACAGTCATCTCTGCCATTATCATCATCACTGTCACTATCGCTAACTACCACTATCATTATCGGTCCCTATCATTGACTAAAGTTCTTCACTGACCGCTTTAAAAGTAAACCGCGCTGGCGTGACGCTAGACAAGGGGAAATAAGATACGCTTCTCATGTTATCGCCGTGGCTGTCATGATGATGACAGATATAGTGTGACCGAAAACCGGGAGTATGAGCCATTAAAGGTTTTCGCCTTAAAAAGGCACAATATGTGTCAAATTTCGTTGACACCTCGTTGACACCTGAATCCCGCTGTTAGAGAAGGGGGAAGATGGGAGGGAAAGAACAAATAGAGAAAGAGGTGCCATTTTACCTAAGCGCACTTTAGTGGTCCAAATTTGGCAAGAGGTCGGAAACCTTACCCATTGCAGTCCTCATACTGAAACTATTCATGTTTCCTCGCCACACGGAAATCTTAGTGACAGCACAGCTGCTGATACCCTTAACAACCATTTCATACACAGCGGCAAATACTCTCCCGCTTGCCCGCATGCACAAGAGCTTGTCTTACCGAAACCTGCTATCATGAACTCATTGGCAATGTCGCCAACCACATCGCCTAAAACTGAGCGACTGATATAAAACTTAAAAAATAACACTGCGGCTGGCATTGATGATATTAAGGCAATTCCTATAAATATATTTCCGATCTAATCTTTGTCGTTCTTACCCATATTGTTAATAGTAGGCTGGAGACTAGGACATTTCCTGACCAACTCAATATAGCAAGATTGAGTCCAGTTCATAAAGGTGGGAGTGATTACTCAGTCAACAACTTCCATGCCATATCAGTGCCCCCTTTTGTCAAACGTTTTGAGGGTGTTATAAACGTAGAATGAAAGATTTCATAACAAATAATCTATGAGACACAATACGGATTCCAAAAGAATACGTCAATTGAACAGGCTTTACAAAGCATTAAAAACTAAATAATGTGCAATGTGGAACAAAGACTGTACACAGTAGGCATATTTCAGGATCTTCAAAAGGCCTTCGATTCGGTGGACAATGAAATATTATTAATGAAGCTTTACGAGTACGGTATACGAGGTGTCGCATTAGACCTTATAAGAAATGATTTGACTAATTGATCCTAATATGTTACAATAAATAATGCGCATTCGTCATTATTAAAGGTACTGTAATTGGCGTACCGCAAGCCAACGCCTCTTGCGGCGGGGGCTAGCCAGCCACCGAATTTTTATCTTTTGCAGGCCGTCATTGCACCCACCACCGCTTAGGTGGTAAACGACGGCTTTTGTTGCGGCGCGCGTCTTTTTCTCCCTGTTCTTTTTCTTTCTTAATTTTCTCTTCTGTCCTCTTTCTCTCTCTCAACTTTCACTCCCACCTTCCTCCCTTCCCTTATGGTGCAGTTGAGGTGTCCACAGAAAACAAGTGAGACAGTTACCGCGCCTTTCCCTTCCTATAAAGCAATCAGTTTTTCTCTTCTGTCCGCACAAGGCAGTGGAGGAGGCTCAGCTACAGTCAGTAGCAGGCCCGTGCATTTTCTTTTCCTTCTTCCTACAGCCACAACAACAACAACAACATAATATAAATTCATACACCTCGTTGTCCTATATTTCACGCATATTTAAGGAATGGCCTGAAGACAATTAGGAAGAAGCACGTGGTAGAGTGGTGAGTTGAATCCTTTGGAGAGTAGATTATGCAAGTAAAAAAGACTTAAATGATAAATTACTCAGCGACATGCACCTCACCTGAATTTTCCCGTGTTGAAACTTTCTCACCTTTTCAAACAATTTCAAAATTTTCATTCCAGTGCGGATTTATAACGAACATTCTAGATTTCCATTAAGCATGTTTTTTCGCTTAGGCGAGTGTTATCACTAGTAGGTTCAAACTAACTCATCATTAAAGAATTCTACAAAATTTTGCGTACTGCCGCTTAAAATCCCTGGACCCTGACCTGAATGAAGCTCCGCCTTCCACCTGGCCTACCCCGACGCGAAGAAACTGCTGTGCCGCCTGTGGGTTGGAGTAGCATTCACAAACTCGTATTCTTTTATGATAGGCATGGCAAACAGCCCTACATGTACAAACTGTGGATGCGACGAGTCTATAGGCCACATTCTTTGTGAGTGCGCGATATACAGTGAGGAAAGGTAGTGTCTGTGCCGTTCGCTGGAGCATCTAGATGGACGCCCATTGAGTGAAACTAAGATTTTAGGTCCCTGGCCACGGCGATCTTCTGCAGTGAAGGCCTCCCAGGCATTGTTCCGCTTTATGAGAAGCACAGGCCTAATCGAAAGACTATGAGTTTGCTATGACATGACTGTAACGTGGTGTGATGTGGCGTGTCTGTTTGTGACTGTATTAACTTCAACTATCCCTCTCTCCCAACTTTTATATCCACTCATCCCCTTCCCCCAGTGCAGGGTAGCAAACCGGTTGCTTTTACTGGTTAACCTCCCTGCCTTTCCTCCTCATCTTCCTCCTCCGCCTCCAACAAAATACATTTGGTTGCACCGACTTAACTCGAGTGCCGTTGACCGCATTCTTTTCCTGCGCTCTTTACCTAAATGCACATCTGGGTTCTTGTAGCCAGCAGAAAGCCCATGGATTCATGCGCCTGTCACCACCCCATGAACGTTAACCATATTGCAGATAATTATTCGCACCTAAGGATATTTAATTTATTTATTTCTCGATCTTAATATCAATACATTTCTTGGCTCCGTAAAGTAACCTGTTCACGCTCGCTGACTATTTGAACGGGTAAAAGACGAATACCTCGACAGTCTATTCCTACATGCGTTCAAATAATAATCACAAAGTCAATGACATAAGTACTAATTGCAGTTGACTGCGCAAAACATTGCCACTACCAGCGAATGTTTGAATCGATTTCCAGTTGCACTGTGTTGAGGTCTGAGCCGAAGCGACGCATTTCAGGTAAAATTAATGAGGCGCGACGCTCATATATAAAATTCTTAATGCTCTACTCTCCCATCAAAAAAAAAAAAAAAAGAAGACTCAATATCACCGCTCAGTTTGGCATCATGGCCAGAACTTTCGCCTTCTCACGCATATTTTTTTTCTGAGGTGGAAGGGGGGGGGGGGGGGAGGGGAGGCATTGAAGTCGCACTTTTCTAGCTTTTAATATTTTAGTGACGTTTGGCTCGTAACAAGGACAGGGTTAATGATTCCAACTGAAAACAGGTGACTCACAGATGCTGAACCAGAAAGAAAAAAAAAATATTAACGTATGTTAGATGCAATAACAAAAGAAAATAAACCGTTTGTGAGCCGTGCGTATTCATTCTTTTTCTTTAACAAATTGCCTATACCACATCCGCCATGTATGCACAGCTGCTCGCAGAAATCGAGCTCCGTGCCTCCGCTTTGAATATATTTTACCCTAGTTCCATTCTGAACCTAGTTTTACGACCTTTAGAATAACGTTGGCTACAATGCTGACACCGTACGTCGCTAATTGTATTCAGGAGCCCCCACGAGGACGGACCCGTTTCGCAAAAACCCCGTTGGGCAAACAGTCCGTATCCCACGCGCTAACACGGGCATAACCACCGCGCGCTCCATTTGCCTAATGGACGTGTGAGCCGACAGAAAGAGGAAAGGCGAAAGTTGGGGATAGGCTGGCGCCTATTGTTCAGCAGCCCTTGCAAAGTCCATTACGTGTTACGCTGAAGCAAACGAACGCGACAATCTTTCACAATGCTCCCAAGCACATGCGCGTTTCCGCATGCGCGTGCGCGCGAAGACCGCACTAGTTGGGCGTCCTCTCTTCGACAGGTTAGTATTCATCGCTGGCATTGAACTTGGCTTTTTGAGGGACGCTTTGGTATCACGAAAGCAATCTATAGCATCCAGTTACGTTCTGTTATTATTTTTCAGAAGAAAAAAAAATCCGCGCAGTGCAGGTCGTGTGGGACAAGCTTCAAAATAAGCTGTGCGTGTAAGAGAGGAGAAAAAAATGAAGAAACGAACATAGCAAGATACAATGGCCGGAAGATTGGTTATGAATGAAAATCACTAATCAATGGGTAAGATGGCCTACTGAAAAGCAATCGGCATCACGATTGGCCCAAGCTGTTCTTGCGGCAGCTTTTTCTTCACGCCTCCTGTATTATGTACACTGTACTAGGTCCAAATAAACTTCAATTCAAAACTTCAATTCAATTCAATTATGTTTAATGGGTCGCATGGTCTACGAGTAAATGACCTCTGAGCGATGTTTATAAAGTGACCTTGCTCTAAGGTGACATTTCTGTGGACGACAATCTCGGGATATTTAACGTGTGACAATGAAGAGTTAACATAATAAAAGAGATCATGCTATCGGTGTGTTCCAGCTGCCAGATCCGGTCTGATTATAGCACTGATTTGGGAAAAATGTATGTAGGCACCACTACACGCGACTGGGGCGTAATACAATGCGTACTTCAGTGAGGCGCAAACAACCAAACCTGTTGTTTTATCCCAGGAGCAGTTCTGATTATCTCACTAATATGCGAAAAAGTGTTCAAGCAACTCCACATGCGAGTGCGGTGCGACTTAGTGTTATTAATCAAGGATACTATTTTATCTCATTGGACAGCGAGCTGATGCTGCGCCAAATGAAGCGTTATGAATGAAGTCAATGGACATATATAGTGAGTGAGTAGTCTGAAATAATAAACAGAGCTGGCAGATACAAAGTGAATTCATGACAGAAGTGCACTTTGGCTTCGTTGGCTAGAGCACTGCATTGATTTTCGAGAACTTATTCAAAACTTCGTAAATTAAATGCAAGTGTAATGTTCTTTTGTAGTGATCTTTTCACCTCCCTCTCTCAATGCCCATTACTTTACATCGTAAAGTCATAACGTCTTAGAGATAACCAGCGTGATGTGCGCGTGGGGGCGCAGTCTCCACTTTGAACAGAGTGTGAAACGTGCGCTTTAGTCTGTTATGGTTTTAGGGTTGTATGGTGCTTTTATAGACGGGTCCAGATATTTCTAAGACTTTCAAGTGTATGGGGGTATGGTTGAGAGCCGCGCAGGGGAACTTTTGCAATGCCCGTGGAAATTCTTAGCTGAGAACAGTCGCGAACGAGATCGCCTACCACTTTCACTAGACTTGAAAGTAACTGAGTGACATAACACGTCTCACGCAAGAAAACCTCTTAAGCTACTTTTTGGACCAATGGTGTCTGAGATAATGTAAACTTAGTTACAAGAGAAAAAAGATAACTGCAGAATTGGGAAGATGAAGCTTCGGCCTAAGGGTAGACGCGACAGTAATACCCCCCTCGAATTTTATAAAAACGTTTTTTTTTTTCAGAAATATTTTATATTTTTGAAACTGTTATTACTGTAACATCAGTAAATATTCAAACGAACGTTTGCAATTTATACGTATGATAACGCGGTCACTACAGCGGCCCGTCTAACACGCTTGATACCAGCGGCCGCTCGTCGCCTATCAATAAAGACAAAAAAAAAACAAAACTGGTGGCTTATCAGTTTCATGCTCATTGCAAGCGCAGAGCCTGGCTTCGAACTTCAATGTCGACACATTTATTTTATTGAATTCTTTCTATTTTCTAAAATACCAACTCTAGGATAAAACCTTTATCAATTTTGGCTTCATTTGGTCGGTCGGTCGGTCAACGTCCCAAAGCGACTGAGTATATGAGAAACGTCATACTGGACGGCTCCAGAAATTTTGATCACTTGAGGTTCTTTAACGTGAACTGAGAACGCTGACACCGAAAAGCAGTCGCCCGGCCGGGATTCATTAGAACCTCCCCCTAGTTCTTTAATATTTGAATGCGGAGTGTTTGAAATTCCCGCGTGATGAACGGGGCTGTGACGTCATGAACCCGAAAAGCAGCGCTTGGACAAAGACAAAACAAGCAAAAGAAAGGACATAGACGGGCAGGCGCAGCGTTTTGTCTTATTCCCAGCGCTGTTCTTTAGGTATGCCTACCAACTAGCCCGGCACCTCGCACTTGTGAACGTCATGACCCCGTTAACTATCACAATTTTTCCCGACCACCGTCTACGGCATCGGATGTTTTTCGGCGAAAAGGGCTCAGCTGCATACACTATTGTGTACTAACTACTTCGCCGTCGATGGCCAGACACATTAAAACCAACGTGACACGAGTGGTTAGAAAAAGGACGAAATATAGAAGCGTCGGAGTGGAGTTTTCTGGATAAATCTCTGTGGCATGGAGTCCGTATCTAAAGCGTGCGATGGCGTGCAATACATCACGTATTTGACATAATTTCTTTTAGCCTTCATTGAAGCATGGTAGCCGCGATGGTATATAGCAAGAAAATAAGAAGAAAAATAAAGAGCCAGGGGTGAAGCTAAACATAGTAGGATATGTGCCAAAGCTTTTGCTCACAGATTGGAGTTGATGGAGACCGGGACTCGCAACGCAGAGCGCAATAATGTGTTGCAGGTTTAACACGCGCGGTTGAAACACACGGCTGCAGCGATAGCTGCCAGAATAAAAAGCGTTCTATCTCGCTGTTTTACGAGGGCGCAAATACAAATAATTCGCCACGGCACACCTGAAATTGTGAGGTCACAGCATATAAGTCGTCCCTCGTCACCTATGCAATAAGACATGGTTTTCATCGCTAGCGTTTTGGCCAGGAATACCATCATTAAGCAGCCCGTTAACTTCAGACATGGACAAGTTTAAGTAATTGAGTTTTTCGCGTTTTTTTTTTTTTTTTTTTACAGAAGTTTTTTCTTGCAACAAAGAGAAAAAAAGCTGCAGCGATAGCTGCGACTCTCTGTACTAGTTTTTCCCCGAGACTTTCCTGGGTTCGAATATCTGTTCCGCTTTGATGGTTATTTTTTTTTTTCACTAGAACTCGACAGCGTTCAAGCTGCAACATGCATGATTGGTGATTGTGTAAGTTTTTGCCTCCGCTCTAAAAAGCTCGAGCCGTTTTGTAAGACGAAGACGATGAAGCAAAGTGTGCTGCAGCGCTGGTTCTCCATTCGGCCAGAGTGCTATGGCTGCCCTTTTCGCCCTTTCGTTTTTGTTGCCTCGTCTTCAGACTGTACAAGGCATGCGTGGTGCCCTGTCCCAGGCCTCGTCACTGAAGTTGACGGCCGAGAACCCTGGTGCCCGGGACTGGTCGCTGGGCGACACTGTCCGCCTCTCCTACGTCTTGGAGACACACGCCGACACGCATGTCACCTGTACCCGCGACAGCCGCCTGGTCAGCGCCTACCTGTTCTCGGTGCCCACGCATTCCATCCCTGTCAGGTGAGGCCGTCTTGGAATCAATCAATCAATCAATCAATCAATCAATCAATCAATCAATCAATCAATCAATCAATCAATCAATCAATCAATCAATCAATCAATCAATCAATCAATCTATCTATCTATCTATCTATCAATCAATCAATCAGTCACTCAATCAATCAATCAATCAATCAATCAATCAACCGATCGATCGATCAATCAATCAATCGATCAATCGATCAATAAGTTCAGTCAGTACGTTCGTAAATGTGCAGGCAAGATTGAGCCAGTCAATGAATAAATAGTTTTGGTTTAAGGGGTTTAACTTCGCAAAGAGACTAAGGCTATCAGACGTCGCACTGAAGGGTTCCGAAAACTTCGACTACTTGGGGGTTCTCTAAAGTGCACTGAGATCGTACAGAACACGGGTGCCTTGCTTTTCGCCGCTTGGGAAAGCAGCCGCTATTTCGTCTCGCAACCTAGTGTACAGCAGTCGAGCTGCGTAACCACTGCGCTAACACGGCGGGTGTCAGTCAATAAATATATTATCCAAGGTCTGAGGTAATTCACTTGGATTGCAATTCATGTTACAAAGCTGTATATTTCTCGTTTCCCACAATTACTGGCGCTGTTCCTGGACTCGCTCAATTCCAGCGCATATTAATAAAAAAAAAACATTTTTTGTCTCATAGATGACATGAGTTCGGTATGTCACCACGAGATGCGTGCAGGAGATAATGGCGTTAAGAACGACAGAAGCTAACGATAAGCTGGTAATTAACAGTAGATGATTTTTGGTAGTGTCATGTCATA
The DNA here is from genome assembly GCF_055883805.1 of Amblyomma maculatum. Lineage (NCBI taxonomy): Eukaryota > Metazoa > Arthropoda > Arachnida > Ixodida > Ixodidae > Amblyomma > Amblyomma maculatum. Next base: position 44,658,527 of record NC_139352.1, read on the forward strand.
GCAACGCAACGTACAAATTGCGTCATGGTAGTCAATGATAATGAGATAAGACATGCCTTATAGCGTAACTCAATCGAAATTTAAGCCAACATAATTGGGAATCATATGACGTTATTTAGATTAGATGGTTACTGATAAGACTGCTCAATGAGAGTGAGGGTTGGTAATAGTGACAACGACAGTGATAGTTAGTGAGAATCAATGATAGTAGTGACGCGATGAACTGGTCACGTGATTGGAACGTGCCTAGACAAGAAATTGTCAGTATTGTGTTAAACATCAAAACAACATGCGACAAACAAACGTATTTTGAATAGTCGCAGTCATCGGGCAAGCAATGAAACGCCCAACAAACCCATTACGCAATTTAGTGCGGAAGTGGCAATGCTTTCCCATTTTCGCATGTAAGGAGACGTATGTACACCCCTGTAATCTTTGATTCGTGGTTGAAGGCAGCTGTCGCTTATGCCGTTGATCTTTTCCCCTTCTATGTTTCGTGCCAGAGCGCTCACACGGACATCAAATTTAGTGGCAACTGCCCACACTGTCGAGCGTAGTCTTCCAACCCGGCTATTCCCCCCAATTCCCAACCTAACCCGGGAGGACTAGGAGGCGATCCTGCTCGGCTGCCACGACTTACTGGCCCAACAAGCCTTAGTCCGGCGCGCCCGGGCAGCGAAAAACCGCCACAGGGCTCCCAAACTAGGGATCTCCACCTAGTGTTTGTAAGGACCGGTCCCTTATGGGGTGATGTATAATAGCCAATAAATGTTCTAACCGCCACCAGTCGAGTAGAAATCTGGGACCTTGTGTGTCAGCCTAGTTGCCTAGCAACATCTTGTTAGTGGACACCTCAAGCACGCCGTCAACGCGGAGGCAAACCTAGTTTAATTTCGCAAAACTGAAAAGGCTTACAGCTATCTCACGTTTCTGTCGATATCTGGAGCGTGTAGCAAAAGCGACACAGCCAAACAGAAATGAGACGCGCTGAGTGCGGTACGCCTTCCCTCCAACTCATTTCATGTTTCCACGTAATGGGGACGGCGAGATAGACTATTATTTTACTGAGGAAGCGCTACTTCACACAGTCATACTCTGTCACTAATTTTATGTGTCACCCAACCTTGAGTATATGTCTTTTACGAAACTTTGAATATAGCAGCAGTGTGTCCATAGCAAGTCATATATAGCCTGGTACGTCCTCTACCCGATCTCCCTGACAGACATTGTCAACGTGGTCTTGAGTTGATCGTGGGTTCACCTTCGACCTACACAGGTTCACAATGATTTACGTGTTTCCCGATAGTTAAACCACGACTTATACAGACATTGTGTGACATGGTGGAAATGACCTTTGACCACTGATTGTGGGGTCACCGTCAACCTTCGACCAACACGCTTTCGCATTGGTTTACGGGTTTCCCGAGGCTTAAAGCACGACTTCGTTTTTTTTTTTTTTTTTTTTTGCTGCGCAGAGTCCGTCGGCTGCTGCTGGTGCGCAACGCATCGGTGGAGAACGCCGGCCGCTACCTGTGCCGTGCGCGTAGCGGGAACGTGTCTCGGGCTGTCGGCTGGAGAGTGCGTGTGAGGGCTCACGACAAGTGTCCGCCTGCCGGCGCCAAGCCTTGCCACGAGGTGCAGGCTCGACCCTGCACGCCCTGCTCTTGTCCGCAGGTACCAATTTCATAACCTCAAACGCTCAAACAACAATGCTTGGATATAAATGTGCCTTGAAATCAAATAACAAAAGTTTTGAGCCTAGCGGGCCATTAGAATTGAAGACAAGGTTAAAGTGCATTTCGCTATTAATTTGTAACGTCGTTTACGTTGTCTGGGGGAGAGTGAAATGTATAAGCTAAGTGTTTGAACTAGTGATGTCTAGTGCGTAATCTCACTAGCATACCTGCGAGATATCTGTCGAGACAGGCATGATTGCACTTAACGTTCTACCTTTACTTTCACGAACACCTGTACAGTGCTCCAAGGATGTCTAGAGCACAGGAACTGTGATCTGTAAATTATGCTATCCAATTTTACAGCAGTGCTCCCAGTCTAAACATGCCATCTTATAGTGTAAGTGCTTTCTGATTGGTTGTAGATATCAGACATCACTCACGTATCAATAAGGTATCAATAAAAAACGCGCACTGGGTCGAACAGCTGGAGCGCTCAAGTGAAATATGTGGAAGTCTCTGCTGGCGCATCTCCGCATCCGGAGCAGACAGCCCTATATTCCAGTATATGCTACGTCTTGATAAAGATCCCTCATTCAGCTAATTACTACGGGTATTGAACCTTGAACTTACTAAATTTAAAGACTCATTATGTGCCTGCTCGTTTTTGGTGGTTTGATTTGGTTTATGGCGTTTGACGCCCCAAAGCAATTCAGGCTATAAGAAGACGTCGCAATGAAGAGCTCCGAAAATTTTGACCACCCGGCATTCTTTTACGTCCACTGAAATCACACAGCGCACCAACGCCTTGCTTTTCGTCTCCATCGAAAAGTGGCAACCGCGGCCGGGATTGAATCCTGCACATCCTTGCACACAGCACTCGAGCGGCCTAACAGCTGTACCACCATGGCAGGTCTGGCGTGCTAGAGGTGACCGGAGTGCCGCGCTGGGGGAACTTCTTCTGTCTTATTCCGGTGCCTCGCTCGCGACGTCTCTGTGATCTGCCGCGTCTGTGCAATACTAAGAAGCCGGAAGCAAAGTGCGCTTGCTGAGGAGTGCCAGAGAGTCCGCGTTGGCCGCTGTTTTTGTAGAATAGGTCAGATTCCTTCAGTACTGGTGTAGAACCCTTAAGAGATTTGAAATTCAGTAAGGTGTATATGCGACATCGTGGAAAGGGTCCTGCGTCGTAAGTAGTGCAGGCTAGGCTCTAATGTGGATGTGCAGAGTATTAGAAGCGGGTAGGCTCAAGTTCGGAGGAGTCCTAATGCTTGAGCCATACATGAAAGCCTAATGCAAAAGCTAGTAATTATGATCTGAACTGTATGGCTGCGTTTAATCGCATTCTAATGCCTAGTGTTTGACTTTGGAGTCTTCATATTCAGTTTCACAATATTCCAAAGCATCTTTGCGAATATATTCTCTCGTCACTTGTCATACAGACAAAGAACAACGAACCGCTTTCTCCACTCCCTAGGAGACTGAGACGATTGTCCCACCTACATGTCTTATATAAAAGCCTCCTCTCTGTTCTCGTCCGAAATTTGCGCGTCGTGTTCTGATTTTAGGGTCGAGCCTTCTTCGGGAAAAGCCGCGCGTTCACGTGCCACGACGCACCGCGCGGGCCGTCGGGAGCTGACCTCAAGATGGCGCTGAATGTGAGCCGGAAACCGTACTCCTTCGAGCAGTTCGAGCCAGTCGTCCTCGACTACGAGCTTCGCACGTACGGCGACACACAGGTGGGCGGATAAGCTATACCAAGAGAAGCTGGGTTTTACCTCGCCGACTCGGCACGCTATACGTCTGAACTTGAATTTAATGGTTCGTGTTGGATAAAGTGAAGCGACACAAACGTGCACCCGCAGCCTTAAAAATCGGTGCAGAGTGACAGAATAAAAGCGTGTAATTAGCTGTAACTGATTTCAGCGCGGAAGGGCAGTCGATTTTCTCATAAAACTACACACGAGTCTTGTACAGCTGCGATAAATGCGGAGAAACTCAATTATGTTTATCCGGCCACCACCGCAGGGCCTACGGTAGTGCACGCACTTAAAAAAAAATGGCAGGAATGAAGAACGCCTAGTACACCCTGTCGGTCTTCTACCGTCGTCACAACTAGTCGTTGTGAATGTGGCGATAAGTTCAGAAGTAAGATTCTCCAGCACGCAGAAAGAGTACGTCATCACTGTCAATACATTTGCTCTCATCTTCTTGGTCTCTATAGTTCTCAAACAATAAACCTCCAAAGTATCCCCTTTGAACGAGTCGTGACTGGCTACTGGCGACTGACAGGTGGTGCGACATGGTAAACTATAGGGTCTTGAATATTTGGGGGCTGGGATTTAAAAAAATTCCTATGCAAAATCTACTGCCCCATTCAAGCGGAAATAACGTTCACAAAGTAGCAAAACATCGTCTACGTTATCTGATAAGTGATTCAACAACGGTACTTGCCTAGAGTTTCCGAAATCGAGAAAAAACTGCTTTTGGTGGCGTGCACAATTTTCGCAGAAGAGAGTCGAAAAGCTTTTTGACATGATGCGTCATCTGTCGGGCAGCGAGGCAAGCGCGCCAACGGCCGGGATGGAGCTTGTCTCACTGCTTGGCAGATGACGTATCATGTTAAAATAGCTTTTCGACTCTCTTCTGCGAAAATTGTGTACGCCGCCGAGAGCAGTTTTTCCTCGATTTCGGAAAATCTAGGCAAGTACCAATGTTTAATCACTTATGAGATAACATAGACGATATTTTGCTACTTTGTGAACGTTATTTCAGCTGGAATGGAGCAGTCGATTTTGCATAGGAATTTTTTAAATCCCAGCCCCCAAATATTGAAGACCCTGTACAATGCCGGCCGGTCTCGGAGAGAACGCTTCTAATAAGCAAGTTTTTGTACGTAAGAACACAGGTTCAATGAGGTTGACCACGGCTCCAAGCTGACCTTCGTCTCTCGAAACTGCACTTCTGTTGCCGATGCAGCTCAGGCATTTAGGATGATGGTTTAAAATCAAGATGCCTCAGGCCAAGACTTCTGTCATGTAACAGTAATGTCATTGGGATTGATGTTACTTTTTAGACTGACTCTGTTTTTCTCCGTTTGCAGATTACCTGGCTGGTAGACAACGTGTTGTACCATACGCACACTGTTCTCGTGCCTCCGAAGTCAAAAGGCCTTGTGGTCTTCCGCAAGAGGTTCTTTATGGATCCTCCTCCCAAGGTCCTGTTCCTTCATTAACAAAAATCGTTTTCCAATCCTGTATTGGAACGCTGATTGCTGTGCTTAATTCACAGCAAAATGAATACTGTCCCGCGCCTAATGCTACTTCCGTCTGATAACGTTTAACATTGATAAAATAATTTTCATGCTTCTTTCACACCTGAAGTCTAAAGTGAAAGGTAGCGGTCGGTAGAGCCAGATTAGGATTTATAGGTACGTGCTGGGCTAAAGTGGGCCATAGCTGGTGGTTAAGAAGGCTAACTTGACATGAGTGGAGGGAGGCCTGTTTTGTGAAGCGTGGTGGATTCACCGGCCCAAAGAGAGAGAGAGAGAGAGGTCAAACGCGGACTTTGTGTCGATCTTCATCTTTGATACCATAGTGATTGATTGACTGAAAACATGTTTATTCCAGGGTAGCACAGGGTAGTGTGCTATCCTGTTTTATAACGGGAGCATGTAACGAAATTGGTCCATTTAGTGCATCTTGTGAATAAACTTTCTCTCCCTTTTGGTAGGTATTTTAATGTTTGCTCGGCAGAAAACTTTCAATTTACGGTTGGAGAAATTACGTTAATGAGGAGGAGGAAAAGCTTTGTTACTTAAAAAGAAAACTATGCGGAATTCACGGTCGATGCTAGGCGAGAAAGGACGACCTCGGAGGCTCGCTCGAGACCCGGGCATTGACAACAAGGTCCGAACTGAGCGGGAACTGGGAGCTCGAATCAAACGTATGACATATATACGAATAGGACTTTGTGATTATCATTTTAAAAGTAAATGCCATTTTATCCGACTCCTAAATTGGAATCGCCTCCCTTACTATTCTAACAAAAGCTTGTGAGTTGACCACATTTTGCTTAAAGTACCAGCCAATGGTAGCGACAATCAAATTTCTTTTCACTTTCTACTTTTAATAGTTACGGTGACAGAGAGTGTATCTTTTTAATTGGCATGCAATAATCGGTTCATACAATCTTCGATTTGTCCCCAGGGTTTACCTAAATTGCGTGGAAAATATATTTATTATACATTCGCCTCCATGGAGAAAGTGTAATATTTCACGAGAATGCGATGTCACACTCTCATAAATATTAGATTACTTAGAAAATTTACATCCCCATCGGCAAAGTGCCGTCATTTATTACAGCTCAGCTTCCGTGAGTTGGAAAATAATAATGATGGAGCGAGTTGAGTTGCTTTTCCACTTTCGTCCATGAACAAATCGCCATCGCTTTCGGAGTGATCATAGCACGCTATGTTTTCACCAGTTAATTATTACTATAGTGTTATTAACGATGCGCCCTAATGGTGCGCACACTTCCAGACATGCGTAAGAGTGAGGGGGGCGGTTGTGGGGTGTAGCTGCACCAGTCTCAAAGATGATGCCTTTGACGCGTGGCAAGCTCAGCCGGTAGCCAACTACCTGTAGTGACAGAAGGGGGTGGTTGTTTGATGCTCAGTTTTAGCCGGTTCAAGCCAGAGGAAGGGTCAGAGTCAGAAGTAACAATCAAAACAAGCTTTATACAGAAAGAGACGATACAGAGGAATTCGCACTAGCACTAACACTTGATATACGCAGACAAGAGGTTCACAGAAAGGCAATGCAAAGCATGCAACCAAAGAATCTTCAGATTGCCAAAACGGCAATCTACTGTCCACGGAGACCTAGCCTGAATCAGACAACTACGTTTCAGCTTTCGAAACCACTTACATCTTTCTGCGCTGAGCTTGTGGCAGTTCAGGACGCACTCTGCTCCGTGATTTCTATAACCGTGCTCCCTACAGCCCACGTTGTCATCCGCACTGACGCACTTCAAGCAGTACGTCTGCTCCGACGTGTTAGGCGCTGCCCTAAAATTTGCCAGGACATCCACCAGCTTGCGGCGCGCATCCCACAATCAATACGCATTGAGTGGGTCCCACGGGATCTGCTGCCTTCCCAAAGTCAAGCTGATTTTGAAACCCGCCTCGTGAACCAAGACGCATCAATCCCACGGCTTCTCGAAGCCGACGACGCTACCCTCCTTTTGTCAAGAAAGGAGCACCTCCGGCGCCGCACACGTGCACTTATCCCTCCGTGTGCGATATCCCTTCCCCGCGGTCTCACCCGTGCAGACGAGGTTGCGCTTAGGAGGATCCGGGTCGGTGTTGCCCTTACACCAGCAGTAACTAGGACGTGGTCATACTTCCAACACTTATATCCTCGCCCAGGATGCCCGATCTGTAACAACGAAGATGTCGAGGCCGACATCCACCACTTGCTGTGGGACTGCCCAGCACTCAAGCCAACACGAATCCGGCACCTGAGCATAGCTGGCCTTTCAGCAACCAATCCTGCCTCATACGTCACTTGGACGCAGGGACCTCATCATCGCTCACTTCTGGACTTCATAAAATCAGCCAACCTTTTTCCATTCATTTAATCATTTATTCATCCTTCATCTCATAACCTACTGATGCCCTCAGGCAATAAATATCGACTTAAAAAAAAGAAGCTTCAGAAGCAAAGAGGCTTTACAACACTGAACAATAAACGATACATACATACATACATACATACATACATACATACATACATACATACATACATACATACATACATACATACATACATACATACATACATACATACATACATACATACATACATACATACATACATACATACATACATACATACATACATACATACATACATACATACATACATACATACATACATACATACATACATACATACATACATACAAACAAATAAAAAAAATAAATAAACAGACAAACAAGCAAACAAACAAACACTAAATTGTCCACCGGGCGCTATCGCAGATCGACGTCTAGAGAGTCCCGATGTGGCCGTCATGTAGACGAGCGCCGCTCCCTCGCAGATCGATGGGCTTGCAGAGTAGCGGGTTGACCACGGGAGCCAAACAGTAGCACTTGCTAACTCGCAGCAACACTGGCTCTGACGCTGGCTGGCTGCTCGAGCGACGCGACCTCAATACATCGGGGGCACTGCGTTTGTCTGTTACGAAGCGCCAAGGCCGACGCGCACATACATACGTAACTTCGCTCTTTTAAGCGTCCCCTTTTCCTCCCGCTTAGTCGAACGTTGTCATTGTTTAGGCGCAGCCGAAACTACTGGAGAGGACGAGTATATTCCGGATGGGTGATTGATTGATTGAAAACTATATTGCCACCGATATAGGAGGTTCCCCTGTTTACTCAAGTACGCAGACCCAGATAGGGGACTGGGACTCCGCAACTATAGAAGCGCGCAAGAATACACTGATTCTTCGTGGCCTCAGCTGCCAGGCGAACTACTTCCTTTTTGGTCTCAAGGTTTTCGCTTTGTAGAAGGGTCTCCCAAGCTTACGAATCATGAATGTTGGCCATTGCCACAATAAAATGGACTCCAGGCCACAAATCGGTGTCTGGAAACGAAGCGGCTCACGTGCTTGCCCGAGGTATCTAACACCGGACGAACGTCGAACGAAGGTCGACAACACAGAACCCGAGGAGAGGCTAAACACCTACCATAAGATCACTGAGTACTATAATCTCAACAGAAAAACGTTTTCCGGAGGGTGAATCACCGTCGTCACAGGGTGATGAGAAGGCGGGGGTGACGGCGATGCGTGAAAAGCCACGCGCTCGTCTCGCGAGGAAAGGGAGACGTTTCTACAATGTGCTAGAATTTGCTATGTAGACGCCGCGCGGGCTTTCTTCGCACTGCGCTGACCTAATAAAATATGTGCGCCAGTTCCGTGACATATGGTCAAGTCAACGTACGGAATCATGCTTTTCAAGTGCGTTTTCATCGTGCAGATCAGTTAGTAGAGGACAGTAATTTTATGAGTGTAATGCCCGGAGGCTAGTAAGATTACGTTATTATTGTTAACAATGACTGTGTTACGATTTCTATTCTGTACTCCGCAAGTGCCAGATATCCTGATAAATCCATTATTTGAGAACTGCGTTGACCAAATGATCTTGGAGAAATTAATGAATAAATTCAAATATCCATTGAATTCCTAGTATTGTTTTGTTTAAACAAATGTAAATATAGGACTGAACAATGCGTAAAAACAAATCGGAATTCAAACGCAGTGCAATGTACATTTATATGAACTCTTTGGAAGCATCGACTAAAGTTGCTTTTTTAACCTTTTTGTGTCTTTCGATGTTCCATGCTGAAGTTGAAATGAAGCTTGTGGTTAGCGCTGGCGATAATCCTGGCCAACAAGAGATGATCCGAGCGTTTCTAAAAGGTTGGCAAGAAAATAAATTCAATGCTATGTACGTCATTTGCCATCTGAAATGCACTACCGTAATGACAGCCTAGAGATGAACGGTACTAGCAGTCGATAGCCGCAGTGAACCGGTGACCAGAATGGAGACCACCTGCTTAATTCAGACAAATTTGTCCGCGATGCAGGTGGACCGCCCGGTGGAGCTGACAGTGGAGGCTCAGCTACGACACACCGACATGCGCACCAGCGAGTCCCTGAGCGTACTGGTGTCCCGCAGCGTCCTTTGGTCCTCATGCAGAGAACAGAACTGCAGCAGCATCAACGCCCACTGCGCCCCCTCGGGTCGCTGCGAGTGCGCCGACGGATGGGCCGAAAGCAGAGGTGCGCACTGTGCGTTCTTTCCACGGCTGAGGGAGGCCGCACAGGGAGAAGCTCCCGACAGCGCAGTTAGGCACCTACACAGTGCTCTCACAGAAACGAAAAGTGTATACTATGCCCAATATTACAGCAACTATTTAATGAAAGGCCAGGCAGGTGTCACGGGTGGCCGATACGGGGAAGACCATACGGAGAAGCGGGCCCAAAGGCAGAAGGCAAAAAACTGAGGATGATGAAATAAAGACCAATTAACGACCTGGGGAGAGACGGATGCAATAAAATAATTAAGTTACATAATTAATTACTTCGTTGAAAAAACAAAATATAAACGAATTGCATCACAAATCACCGCATCCAAAAAGTAATGACATTACATTACAATAACTTCACCAGAGTAAGGCAATTAATTCTTTTTGTTTTCACTGAGAAAAAAAATAATTAAACCCAGTAAGCACAAAAAAGAACAAAGCCCATGCAGACAAAATTCGCACGTTCTTTCCTGTTCCCACCAAAATTCGTCCGAGACAACTATTTCCCTTCTTTTCTAAGGCACATCACATTACAATGATAAAGCAAAGGCAACAAAACAACGAGAACAGAAGCATGGTTGAATGCTTGTCGTTATCGTTGCATTCAAGACAGAAACGGGCGGTGAACCCAGCGTATTGCTAGCCTGGAACTGTCTCCACCTTTTGAAGCTCCTGAAACAGCTAAGTTTTTCCTTGCTTCTGTGGTCGTAGTAATCGACCTCGGCACCTTGCCCGCAGTAATGATCTCGCCATGGACCTTTCCAGCTGTCGCCAGCCGCCTTTCCTTCGCCCCGTGGCGACGAGTGTAAAAAGACACTCTTGTTTCCTAGCTGCCGCGACAGGGAGTGCACACTGCAAGCTCCCAACTATATTAAGGCGAAAACCTTAGCTGATTTTAACTGATTTATTTATAGGAAGGGAAAGGCGCGGTAACTGTCTCACTTGTTTTCTGTGGACACCGCAACCGCGCCGTAAGGGAAGGGAGGAAGATGGGAGAAAGTGGAAATATAGAAAGAGGAGCCATAGTGGAGGGCTACGGAGTAATTTTGACCACCTGGGGATCTTTACCGTGCGCTGAATGGCTCATGCTGTCGCGGACAAAGTGTGTCCCGCTTTTGCCGCGTTCTGAGTGGCCGAGGCTGGTCCCTGCCATCAGCAATGTCACACTGGAACGCGCGTCAAGGAACGCCACGCGACAGGAGCGATGGTGTACCGTCCAAACGCACTTGTCGGAGAAAGTGTGATAGATACTGCGCCTTTCCTTTCCTGTAAACTATTTATAATTATATGTAGCACTGCAACGAATGCTCACAAGAGGCTAACGATGGGAGGCAAAATATAGGATAGCAAGGGTAGGCTTTCGTCATTCTCCTCTTAAAAGACCGTCTTGCACCATATGTACTTTCGGCGGTTCCTTGAAGCCTCACAACTTGTAGTTGGGGGAGTGGTGTGTCTACGACTACCCATCATTGCCGGAGTAAGTTACCCGGCTACACAGGACACCGCAGGTCTCAGATGGAGAGTTCTGCTCGTTTTGTCAGTTTTATATCTCATTACATAAGGAAGCGCCTTCGGTGCGCTGCTGAGAATACGCCTTCTGCGCAGGCGTGTGCCGCTTGCACTGCCATTCGAACGACGACTGCGGCCAGCTGGGTAAGTGGTCGGTGTGCAAGGACCACGAGTGCGAGTGCGGCAGAGGTCACGTGCTAAAGCACAAAGGCTGCATTCCCCTCGAGTGCGTCAGTCACAAGATGTGCACCGACGCCCACGGAGCCGCCTCATCCTGCCACGAGGGTAAGCGCTACACGAAAGGAGGCAGCAGCCAGTAAAAACCAGTGAAAGCGGTAATATAGGACGGTACTGACTGGAGTAGGAAACTGGTCGCATAATTTTTCTGATGGAAAATATCGTAGAAAACATAAAAAGACGACTACGCCAATCGCGAGACTTTAACACACACTCTTTGTAAAAAGTATACGGCACTCTACCAATTGAGGTACAGCGGTTGCATGCCTTCCAATCAAGTGTTCAGTGTTTCTGTGTGATACGCAGCGCGGCTTCGAGAGTGAGCTGGTGTGTGCTTGAAAGTTGAGCAGACATCAGGGCTTCCTGTATGAGAATGTGTACCAACGCCTCGCCAAACTGTTTTGGACGATGTGCATCTCAATGTGCATCTCGGAGCCTTTGTTCCACCAGGCGCCATTACTTCTCACTCAGTGGTGGGGCTCTTTAAAACAACTATTTCGCGCCTTGATCACTTGGTATCTCGCGAATTCTGCGCTACTGTTGGGGCGGAGAGAATGCTCGATAAAGACGGAGGTGAGACAGAGGAGCACGGGCGAACAGGCGTTGTAATTAGCCGCGATTGCCCCGTCAACACTGCAGGCGTGAAAGCAGTTTACCAAGTGCATTGAGGGATAGCTCAGTCGGCGTTCTTTTGCTTGGATTACTTTGTGGATGGGTAGTTTCTAAGTGCCCGTTCGACAGATATACGGGCTCATCTTACCGTGGATGCTTAGATTAGTTTTTCTAATTTATGTCGTGATTTTTGTCGTGTCGCCTCTCACCAGTGGTTTTACAACATCGGTGCTTCGCCAAAAGTATTCAGGCTGAAAGGAGTGTTATGGGATGATGAAAAGGAAAAGTTATTTCCGTAATATGTACAGTTTTGTGGAGGAAATAAAGAAAAAGCTGCACGCAGCAACTTGTGGTAGAGACAAGTGCAAATATACGCTATCATAAAAGGCATAATATTGCGTATGTTAGAAGAGAGGAAGAAGAGATTATAGTAGTTGAGAAAGCTGAGCAAATTTCAACAGCATTTTATCGCACACTTCCGCGTCAGCTGCAAAAAATCTTAGAAAGTTCCCATCAACTTAACGATGAGGTTGCATGAGTGTGGTGCTGGTCTCCATAATTTTAGTCGTACTGTCAGAATAGAATTTGTCGTCCATGTTGTCTTTTGTATACCTTTGAAAGCGGCACAGAAATGTGCTGCTGCAGTCCTTTTGGCTTCAGTAAGATACAAAGCAAAAATGGAGTAGCCGAAGCCCTCTTTTAAGGGGAGTCTCCAATAAATGACATGGGGCTTTTCTCGGAACGTGTAGTCAACAGCCTTTTGCAGCTGCTATTGAGCTGCACCTGCTAGTTCATGGCAGGCCTAAGGTATAGTTGACTGCGAAATCATGATAACAGGTCAACGCCTGTAAAGGCAGCCATTTGAGAAACCCTTCCACTCGTGAATCGTATCTGAGCTTAGCTACACTTTTACTAATGCTTTTGGTACCTTTGTTCCAAATTTTGCGACTGCATGCTTAATGCAAAATTTATTTCTGACGATTTTTAGGAGTTTAAAATTGAGGCAAAATAGCTGTAACAGAACGCAGTATAAACTACTTGTCGTTCTACCACGCAGGCCATTGCTGGTGCCTGGCCGGTCACGTGATGACCAACGGAACATGCGAACCCGTGGACTGCCTTGACGACTCAGAGTGCAGCGAAGAGAACACGCGGTGCGTGGGGCGCCGCTGCCGATGTGCCAGTGACTTCGACCTAGTCGAGAACAAGTGTCGCAAGAGCAAGGTGAAAAAAAAAAAAAATGCTGATGAAAGGGTTGTTTCTGATCCATGTTACCAGGAGGAGCTCATTCAATACTTGCGCAAGGTAGAAAGAGACTCTGTGGATACATTTGATTAGTGTGCTGTTTGATCTGCTGCAAGAGGCGCATGCAATTCTTATCAAATTGATCTTACGAATGGAACTGGATTCAAAATCGTAGCGTCAAGACAGAGAGACTATCAGCCCCGTTTTTAAATGGTAGTGAAAGCTGGGCTCAGGGAACCACTCTCCTAAATATACCATAATGAGGTCTTTTTTCAGAGTCACCTTGGGAAGACGACCGCAGGTGCCGGTATCTGTAGCTCGTGTTTTTTTTTACTTTTATTTTACAGAAGTTTAGTTCTGAGTCATGCTCGATATGCCAACCCAGTGGCTGTTATAATATTTATAAAGGTTGCGTTATTTTAATGGCCAAAATTTAGAAAGTGTAGGTCCATACGATAAAACTGCCTTAGTGGCCACAAAAATCAATGAACAACGACACTAAACCGCCCAGAAAAAATGCATGCACCCTTCGAGCGTTGAACTCAATATCATAAGACTGGTTAATACAGTCAATGCAAAGACAGCGGTTTCTACGCAAAGACGCATCTTGAAAACTACTTCTTGGGTGCACGTGATCGGCGCTCTCTTTAGGAATTGTAGCGGGTGGCCCCCTCTCTCACGCTTCTGCAAATCCGAGTGTTAACCGTATTTGTAGAGCAGTACATGCCTATAGAAAAACGGAGGACAAGCTCACAAAAGGCAACACGGGGTCGTGTTCGCGCTCTGGCATGATGCAAGCATTAACGGAGGCAACTGAATGGCAAAGACGTGATACAGCCCGATGCTGGAAACCAGGAGTCGTGCACGCGATAGCGGTCACATGTCGGCGAAACTCATGTGCTATCACTAATAAAAATTATACCATCATTTGACTATTACATAATTTGAGTATAAAGAAGCGTTCATATTTCAGTTTCCTAAACCTATGCTCGTGCGTCACGTTGACGCAGGCCTCGTAAAAACGTTTTAGTGGTCCGTGGCTTCTGCTTCATTCGAGACATTGGAGCACTGTGGCACCATGTAGAGACAAAAGGGGAAATCATCTCATCAAAGGTGCAAATTGAGGGTTGTTTTAATCAGGGGTACAAACTGCGATAATAAAACGCGACGAAAAAAAAAAAGCTGAAAACAAAGTAACCCGTAATCAGAACTTTTTAATGGCGTTTTACCAGACTGTAGTCATGTGGTGAAATGCTGCAATATTGGCCCGGTTTCACAGAAATTTGCCACTTCAGATGTGTTCGTGTGATGTTCATTGACAAAATAAAATAGGTTACTGCTTCTTGTATATAGGAAGACTCATTTCTTAAAATACGAGGCAATATCTCTCTCTTGATCATGCCCCATACATGAAAGCTAGTGAGAACGACTGGTCAGTGGTGTGTCTTCAAATTGGCATTGGGCAGTGCACATATTGTACTTCATGGAGCATTCGTTTACTTGCTCTTTGCTGTGGAAGAATGTGTGAGGCGATGGGGGTGCACGAATTTATAATTGCGTTCTTTAGAGGCCAAGTGGTCGGTGACCATCTGTCACTGTAAGATCACGTGACCATGCGTAACGGGACTGTTCTACGTGATGACATATCATATGCTATCACACCAGGCGAAGGATGGTCAAGAGATATTAGGAGGTCTGGCTTTTAACAGTTGGCGGCGCGTTAAAAAAGTGTTGTACTCAGATAATCGGCGAGCAATGGTTAAAGGCAAGTAACGAAATGTTGAGTTTCGCATTGCCCCTATGTGTGGTCGATACTACATCACTTGGCGTCAATGGTTTCTAGCTCTTAGATAACATATTTGATTAGACGACCACCATGTTTCTATAATGACACACACTCCACCACATGAAACCATATGCTCTACTTCTTTCAGCGCGGTGTTATGATTCCCGGAGGAGAGAGGTGCTGTATGGAGTGGAAACGAAGTACGGCGTTTGTACGGAAGGCGATTCGAGGT